>NW_028321911.1:0-151515 GCF_036245765.1 Copidosoma floridanum
GAGCAAAGTTGGCGAACCCGTACCCCCATGAATCGTACAGTAAGCGTTGTCTTATATGAGAAAAGATATTATTTCATTTAAAGTAATTAGTTGAGAAATCGAAGGCGGAAAAAAAATGTTATTTAGCCAAACCAGGTCTATAATATGGATAAATAATTTTGCTAGACACTTCAAATCGCCCGAAATTTTAAATAATGGGTTATTAAATATCATCTGTCATATAGTACACAACACACATACTTATCTGTAATGTTGTATACGTGAGAGCAAGAACTCCAAGCAGTCGACATAGGCTGCCGCTAGCTGTATAATCTGAATCAGTGTTTACGTTTACAAAGTAACGAAATGCATACGAGACAGTGCTGCGTTGTTAAATGCAACAAGAAAGAAAAGCAGGGGGTACACTTACATACTTTTGGCTCTGATTAGCTACACATTCGCAGCTCACGTCGGAGATACAGCGGTCTTCGTTAATCTGATAAATAAATTACACATTTATGTATACGTTACCATAACCTACATTTATCAAGCATAGGCAATAATGTACTTACAGATAATTCTTCTTTGTATGGATTTAAGCTGACAGATGTTTGTCTCACAACATAGCAATTGATCAGATGACCGACTTCTTTATTTACATATCCCTGTACGTAGGCAACGTGCCCACTCTCTACTAATTTTTTAGCTCTTTTCAGCGTTTCATTATTAAAAACTATGTTGCAACTTATACTTATAAAGCCTGTTTGGATAATCATATCCATTTTTTAGGGTGCTGATGTTTACGCGATAGCAGTGTGTACGTCTTATTCAATAAATGATACTTTCTCCTATAAGCGACAGTGTTACGATTTAATCATACGGGGGTACGGTATTGCGCGATTCAGACACCGAGGGTGGCACTGCGTATCATGCACGGAGCGAATAGGCCTGTGCCTATGCTTTAATCTGGCGCTGAGCTGAAGTGAGAGAGTCCAGAGTCTCCCTACCCAGACTTTTAACTTAAGCCCTCACCACTTCTCATACCTTAAATATGACATCTGGTACATCACAGGTATAATTAACTATAGCTACAACATCCATTTTTTTTTTTTTTTTTTTTTACTAGCACAATTTTGATAAGTTAAGGTTGTACAAAAAAAAAGATCTTTTTCGTGTACATAAATTCTTAGGTGCATGATTTATGTCGTTATAGAGCATAATTTTAATACAGTTCACGCATAAATTATTTTTTTTATCAAAAACTTCTCATAATTGTTTTTTTCTTCTTTGAACTATGGTACTCATAAAATGTATTGCCACGTTTATATGATTATTCATTTACGTGTGTAATTTTTTAACGCCAAACCAAAATTCATTATTGCATAAAAACTTATGATTATAGAATGATTAAGTATACTAAAATTACTCATAAAAATGTTTTGATGTTTGTAAACTTACGAAAATAAATGATGTTTGTTTGGAAAAAAATGAATTGAAAAATTTGTTGGAGAGTAGTTAAAACTAATTTTTCACTTACAAAGCATATTTTATTTAAGCTGTTAATATGAAGATTTTGTTGGCTTGGGTGAAAAATAGGCAAAATCGTCCTACGGCAAAAATTATTCTATTTAGAGGCCTCTAGCGAAAACTATAACGATTTACTAGACTCTGACCAACAATACTTGAAGTATTAACATTGAATCAATTATAATAATGTAACATTTTTTGCATTCATAATGATCATATCGGCACAGTTTTCTCCCAAAATATTTAAATCGGCAAAATTTTTGATACAGGTAATGATATTGTAATATTTTATGATTTTCTTTATTAAAACTTGTCTTTCTGTTTTTCATATCTTGTATGTTAATTTAAATAAATAAATACACACTCAATGTAGAAACTATACAGATGCAATACTTTTAACATAAGTTTTTGAATTTCGACTACAATTTTTGTTTTCAATTAATCAACAACGATATATTAACGGGTGTAATTATTTAGACTGTAATAAATTGTCATGAATTTTTTTACTATTTATTATCGAGTGATTTTTAGTTTGATTTTAAGCGCTAATTCTTGTTTTTAACCAAACAATGAAAAAATATTTATGGGTGCAGTTATTTAGACTGTAAGAAATTCGTATAAACTTTTTTTTACTATTTATCTTAGTAATTTTTTTGCTCTGAACAGCAAAATATTAAAAAATTGCAACATAAGCTCTTTTAGCAACCGTTATTTTTTTAAAAACGTTTTCAAGAATAAAAACGTACAGCTAAGTAATAAGTTATTAACTTTGAACTAAAACTAAAAAGATTCAGATATTTAGGTGAATACTGTACTGATTTTATCATTATTATGAATATCTAATATTTTGATTTATATTGTACTGACCTCATTTGTATATCACTCTTTTATACAAAATTGTTCCATCGGAGCTTGGAACACAGTTTTGGTAATAGGAAGAGAGAGAGAGAGAGAACGAATCGGGTTCGATCGGTTAATTCTGATCTTTTCATGAATCCTTTTCGCTAACTCTTGTCCTCTCTCTCTCCCTCCCTCTCCATCCACTCAATGCGTGGTAGGATTTTCTCATCGGCATACGCAACTCGGTAGCATCAGTTTATCAACGCGCGCTAATTGGCTTTCCACATCTTATAGAAATGACAGCAAGGGAGGGGGAGCGGAGGCATTTTTAGGGGTCAATGGTGGCGTTAAGTAGTACAGTGGTTCATCTCGTCGTGTTCGCTTTGTGATCAATAAGCCAGTGTATTGTTTCTCTCGCAACGAAATTCTCTCCCGCCTTCTTGCCCTTGCTCTTTCTCGTGGCCGAGCTCCTGCAGCCACGAGTTTTGAGGTTCCACCTCTTCCAACCCGGAACCGATAGAACGTCGCATCCTAGTGACAACGGTGTCTGCCCGCCTGCTCTCACCAGCATGGCTCATCTTCACGCACGCGGGCAGCCGCAAGCATTAACGTCAGGATTATTCGCATCCCAAGATTCCCAAGACGTCGCCTTCGCACACACACACGTACACTCTCGCGTGCCCACGTTCAGTTTTATCTCTTGTCTCGCGATTATTGCAGTTTGTTCCGGTGTTAAATATTTGATTGTTCGTCATTTTCTCGTGTTCTTTGATAAATGGATTTTTTATGCCATGCTCGGCTTTTCCCTAAAATAAGTGTTTTGTTGTGTTTACCCCCTTCAATATTTCAACTACTTGATTTCTCCCACGTGGGAAGCAATCAAGACAGGTCGCCGCCTACCACTCAAACATTTTGTAAAAGTTTCGGTTTGGCGTTAAAATATTACACATTTAAACGTATAATTATATAAATGTGGCATTCCATTTTACGTGCACTATGGTTTAAAGAAGAAAAAATAACTATGAGCAATTTTTAATAAAATTAGTAATTTTTCGTGAACTTTGTTGAAATTATGCTTTACACTGACATAAATCATGCACCTAAGAATTTATGTACACAAAAAGATATTTTTTTTAGTACAAGAATTGTCTTATTGAATTTGTGTTAATTAAAAAAAAAAAAAAAAAAAAATGAATGGAAACTGTAAGCCAGACCGTTTAAGCTGGCTGGAGCAAAATAGTTAGTCCATGCAGGGACTTCATACTGAAAAAGTCGAGCGTGCACTTTTGAACGTATTTTGGTCATCTGCACATATGCAGAAGTCAAATATGAAATATTGGTTTTTGCACATGCGCGAACAGTGAAAAATGCATCTTCTGACTTTCTCAGAAGAAAGCTTCAGCTATGGCCAATCATACCTGTGATGTACAAAATCTTATATTTAACGTGTAAAAAGTGGTCAGGGCTTAGGTTAAAGGCTTCTGGGTAGGGGGACTCTCCTACTCCGACTTACTCGCTGAGCTGGCCTCTATCCTACATACATGATACACTAACATTCATAATTCAGCCAACGCTTGCATACATGAATACATATGCATGCAGCAACAGCTACTACAGCTATTGCTTATTCTTACTGGTAACAAGCCTATGAGAATATTTGGCCTCAAGCTCTGCCGCCTGCAACATTGCTGTAGAAGAGCCATCATGGCGTCTTAAATATGCGTATGTATACATATTGTGTTGACCTTAGAGAATATATACATGGAGGAAGCATTGTATGCTCCAGCCGCGAGACGAGATGAGAGAGACAAAAGACAAATAGCAGTACAACCTTTCTCTCTCTTACACGCCTCTGATTGGTTGGCCCCCTTCCGTATATATAGGTATAGTCGTATCCACGAGTGGCGGTCGTGGGGGAACAGAGCAGATATATGTAACCTAAGATCTGATGAAAAAGAACTTATACATTACCAGAGAATATATAATATATCCTCTTTAGGTATAGAAGGCCAAAGCGGAATTCCGAGCAATACACACTAAAACAATAATCTTCCATTACAACATAATTAAAACAACAAAATTTAAATAAAAATTTCCAATTTTAATTAAAGCCCTCATACCTGGTTAAACAGTTCATGTATGGCTAATGACTCAGTTAGAATGTTTGTCTTCGATAGCTGAGCGGTCAAGAATGATCGATTAGCTTTTGCGCTCTGGGCTTCGAATCTGACCTATGCTTTTTTTTTTTTTTTTTTTTTTTAGGTATACATTTTCAAAATACTTGTTTTATTACGTTTCGTTTGTTTATAATTTTTATAAATTCTTATAAAGAAATTTATTTTATAAGATTTCACTCTTTAATAATAAGATTTAAAAAACTACTCTTGGCTAATGCCAGTAAAATACTTATGCAAAAATGTGTAAATACTTTTTGTATATTATTGTTATTATTACAAGTGTAAATATTGTTTGTTTAATTATTTACTGCATTGATCGATACGGATTTATTGGGGTTCTAATATCTAATATGCCCTTTATCCTGCATGTATCCTATCCTAATGAAAAATACTGCCACCTTTCCGTCGGTTTCTATTGAGTAATGCCAATAAAAATTAATTATACGACGTATTGTAATAGTATAATATTGAATTTATGCTCGCATTAGTATTTTGTTGGCATTAGCCAAGAGTAGTTTTTTAAATCTTATTATTAAAGTTTGAAATCTTATAAAATAAATTTCTTTATAAGAATTTATAAAAATTATAAACAAACGAAACGTAATAAAACAAGTATTTTGAAAATGTATACCTAAAAAAAAAAAAAAAAAAAAAAAGCATAGGTCAGATTCGAAGCCCAGAGCGCAAAAGCTAATCGATCATTCTTGACCGCTCAGCTATCGAAGACAAACATTCTAACTGAGTCATTAGCCATACATGAACTGTTTAACCAGGTATGAGGGCTTTAATTAAAATTGGAAATTTTTATTTAAATTTTGTTGTTTTAATTATGTTGTAATGGAAGATTATTGTTTTAGTGTGTATTGCTCGGAATTCCGCTTTGGCCTTCTATACCTAAAGAGGATATATTATATATTCTCTGGTAATGTATAAGTTCTTTTTCATCAGATCTTAGGTTACATATATCTGCTCTGTTCCCCCACGACCGCCACTCGTGGATACGACTATACCTATATATACGGAAGGGGGCCAACCAATCAGAGGCGTGTAAGAGAGAGAAAGGTTGTACTGCTATTTGTCTTTTGTCTCTCTCATCTCGTCTCGCGGCTGGAGCATACAATGCTTCCTCCATGTATATATTCTCTAAGGTCAACACAATATGTATACATACGCATATTTAAGACGCCATGATGGCTCTTCTACAGCAATGTTGCAGGCGGCAGAGCTTGAGGCCAAATATTCTCATAGGCTTGTTACCAGTAAGAATAAGCAATAGCTGTAGTAGCTGTTGCTGCATGCATATGTATTCATGTATGCAAGCGTTGGCTGAATTATGAATGTTAGTGTATCATGTATGTAGGATAGAGGCCAGCTCAGCGAGTAAGTCGGAGTAGGAGAGTCCCCCTACCCAGAAGCCTTTAACCTAAGCCCTGACCACTTTTTACACGTTAAATATAAGATTTTGTACATCACAGGTATGATTGGCCATAGCTGAAGCTTTCTTCTGAGAAAGTCAGAAGATGCATTTTTCACTGTTCGCGCATGTGCAAAAACCAATATTTCATATTTGACTTCTGCATATGTGCAGATGACCAAAATACGTTCAAAAGTGCACGCTCGACTTTTTCAGTATGAAGTCCCTGCATGGACTAACTATTTTGCTCCAGCCAGCTTAAACGGTCTGGCTTACAGTTTCCATTCATTTTTTTTTTTTTTTTTTTTTAATTAACACAAATTCAATAAGACAATTCTTGTACTAAAAAAAATATCTTTTTGTGTACATAAATTCTTAGGTGCATGATTTATGTCAGTGTAAAGCATAATTTCAACAAAGTTCACGAAAAATTACTAATTTTATTAAAAATTGCTCATAGTTATTTTTTCTTCTTTAAACCATAGTGCACGTAAAATGGAATGCCACATTTATATAATTATACGTTTAAATGTGTAATATTTTAACGCCAAACCGAAACTTTTACAAAATGTTTGAGTGGTAGGCGGCGACCTGTCTTGATTGCTTCCCACGTGGGAGAAATCAAGTAGTTGAAATATTGAAGGGGGTAAACACAACAAAACACTTATTTTAGGGAAAAGCCGAGCATGGCATAAAAAATCCATTTATCAAAGAACACGAGAAAATGACGAACAATCAAATATTTAACACCGGAACAAACTGCAATAATCGCGAGACAAGAGATAAAACTGAACGTGGGCACGCGAGAGTGTACGTGTGTGTGTGCGAAGGCGACGTCTTGGGAATCTTGGGATGCGAATAATCCTGACGTTAATGCTTGCGGCTGCCCGCGTGCGTGAAGATGAGCCATGCTGGTGAGAGCAGGCGGGCAGACACCGTTGTCACTAGGATGCGACGTTCTATCGGTTCCGGGTTGGAAGAGGTGGAACCTCAAAACTCGTGGCTGCAGGAGCTCGGCCACGAGAAAGAGCAAGGGCAAGAAGGCGGGAGAGAATTTCGTTGCGAGAGAAACAATACACTGGCTTATTGATCACAAAGCGAACACGACGAGATGAACCACTGTACTACTTAACGCCACCATTGACCCCTAAAAATGCCTCCGCTCCCCCTCCCTTGCTGTCATTTCTATAAGATGTGGAAAGCCAATTAGCGCGCGTTGATAAACTGATGCTACCGAGTTGCGTATGCCGATGAGAAAATCCTACCACGCATTGAGTGGATGGAGAGGGAGGGAGAGAGAGAGGACAAGAGTTAGCGAAAAGGATTCATGAAAAGATCAGAATTAACCGATCGAACCCGATTCGTTCTCTCTCTCTCTCTCTTCCTATTACCAAAACTGTGTTCCAAGCTCCGATGGAACAATTTTGTATAAAAGAGTGATATACAAATGAGGTCAGTACAATATAAATCAAAATATTAGATATTCATAATAATGATAAAATCAGTACAGTATTCACCTAAATATCTGAATCTTTTTAGTTTTAGTTCAAAGTTAATAACTTATTACTTAGCTGTACGTTTTTATTCTTGAAAACGTTTTTAAAAAAATAACGGTTGCTAAAAGAGCTTATGTTGCAATTTTTTAATATTTTGCTGTTCAGAGCAAAAAAATTACTAAGATAAATAGTAAAAAAAAGTTTATACGAATTTCTTACAGTCTAAATAACTGCACCCATAAATATTTTTTCATTGTTTGGTTAAAAACAAGAATTAGCGCTTAAAATCAAACTAAAAATCACTCGATAATAAATAGTAAAAAAATTCATGACAATTTATTACAGTCTAAATAATTACACCCGTTAATATATCGTTGTTGATTAATTGAAAACAAAAATTGTAGTCGAAATTCAAAAACTTATGTTAAAAGTATTGCATCTGTGTAGTTTCTACATTGAGTGTGTATTTATTTATTTAAATTAACATACAAGATATGAAAAACAGAAAGACAAGTTTTAATAAAGAAAATCATAAAATATTACAATATCATTACCTGTATCAAAAATTTTGCCGATTTAAATATTTTGGGAGAAAACTGTGCCGATATGATCATTATGAATGCAAAAAATGTTACATTATTATAATTGATTCAATGTTAATACTTCAAGTATTGTTGGTCAGAGTCTAGTAAATCGTTATAGTTTTCGCTAGAGGCCTCTAAATAGAATAATTTTTGCCGTAGGACGATTTTGCCTATTTTTCACCCAAGCCAATAAAATCTTCATATTAACAGCTTAAATAAAATATGCTTTGTAAGTGAAAAATTAGTTTCAACTACTCTCCAACAAATTTTTCAATTCATTTTTTTCCAAACAAACATCATTTATTTTCGTAAGTTTACAAACATCAAAACATTTTTATGAGTAATTTTAGTATACTTAATTATTCTATAATCATAAGTTTTTATGCAATAATGAATTTTGGTTTGGCGTTAAAAAATTACACACGTAAATGAATAATCATATAAACGTGGCAATACATTTTATGAGTACCATAGTTCAAAGAAGAAAAAAACAATTATGAGAAGTTTTTGATAAAAAAAATAATTTATGCGTGAACTGTATTAAAATTATGCTCTATAACGACATAAATCATGCACCTAAGAATTTATGTACACGAAAAAGATCTTTTTTTTTGTACAACCTTAACTTATCAAAATTGTGCTAGTAAAAAAAAAAAAAAAAAAAAATGGATGTTGTAGCTATAGTTAATTATACCTGTGATGTACCAGATGTCATATTTAAGGTATGAGAAGTGGTGAGGGCTTAAGTTAAAAGTCTGGGTAGGGAGACTCTGGACTCTCTCACTTCAGCTCAGCGCCAGATTAAAGCATAGGCACAGGCCTATTCGCTCCGTGCATGATACGCAGTGCCACCCTCGGTGTCTGAATCGCGCAATACCGTACCCCCGTATGATTAAATCGTAACACTGTCGCTTATAGGAGAAAGTATCATTTATTGAATAAGACGTACACACTGCTATCGCGTAAACATCAGCACCCTAAAAAATGGATATGATTATCCAAACAGGCTTTATAAGTATAAGTTGCAACATAGTTTTTAATAATGAAACGCTGAAAAGAGCTAAAAAATTAGTAGAGAGTGGGCACGTTGCCTACGTACAGGGATATGTAAATAAAGAAGTCGGTCATCTGATCAATTGCTATGTTGTGAGACAAACATCTGTCAGCTTAAATCCATACAAAGTAGAATTATCTGTAAGTACATTATTGCCTATGCTTGATAAATGTAGGTTATGGTAACGTATACATAAATGTGTAATTTATTTATCAGATTAACGAAGACCGCTGTATCTCCGACGTGAGCTGCGAATGTGTAGCTAATCAGAGCCAAAAGTATGTAAGTGTACCCCCTGCTTTTCTTTCTTGTTGCATTTAACAACGCAGCACTGTCTCGTATGCATTTCGTTACTTTGTAAACGTAAACACTGATTCAGATTATACAGCTAGCGGCAGCCTATGTCGACTGCTTGGAGTTCTTGCTCTCACGTATACAACATTACAGATAAGTATGTGTGTTGTGTACTATATGACAGATGATATTTAATAACCCATTATTTAAAATTTCGGGCGATTTGAAGTGTCTAGCAAAATTATTTATCCATATTATAGACCTGGTTTGGCTAAATAACATTTTTTTTCCGCCTTCGATTTCTCAACTAATTACTTTAAATGAAATAATATCTTTTCTCATATAAGACAACGCTTACTGTACGATTCATGGGGGTACGGGTTCGCCAACTTTGCTCACCTACAGCGCTGCAGTTGTTTTTTTATCCCCTCCAACCTGATGCACGGAGCGAATAGGCCTCCACAAATGGAAAAAACGTGTAATTTTAAAAATCGTTATGCTTTCAATATTCATGAAAATTTTTTTTGCTTTTTTCGATTGGAAAGAAAAATGGAATGTAAATACTAAACAAACTTTATTTTTCAACCTCTTAACTGAAGAAGAAATAACGTTATCACAGCTGCTACACAGTTGACAAGATACTCACGTCATTTGTCTTAGAATTACTCTGAACGAGTGGCCTTAGCGTTGTTAGGAAATGATCCTATCCATAGAAATAAGCTACACTAGCGCTCTCTCTTGGCCTGGCGCAAAACTAAAACCTAATTAATAGGAAATAATAAAGTTTGTAATTATTGCGGTGATGAAGATTAAAAGGTCATGAATAACAATAAGGAAAGAACCTTCCCAGCTATTTCTAAGCTTTCCGAGAATTCGGGGATCGATTTTCTTTTGTTACAGGCATAAACGGGCTTGGCCATCGAAATATTAGGCCCTTAACGTAAACAAGTGGCTTGCGTGACAACTGGCATGACTCACCTCAACCAAAACAAACTTATCCTTGAGTCTACGGCCATTCATACCTTTGAAGGGATTTTCAAAACAACAGCTTTAACCAGAAAAATTCAAGGGCAAACTAGGCAAACAAGTGGCCTACGTGACTTTTGACACAACTTGCAGAGTATAAAAGGCATTGGATTTTCATGCAGGAGTCTAGTTGGAATTGAGATTCTGTTCCAGGCAGAGGTTGCGACGCTCTATTTTGGCACCTCCCTCTAAAAACCTACGGCGAGTATTTTCTCTGTAGTTGTTTCGCGATCGATCAGGGTAGTTCAAGTGAGTAATCGCGTTCCTAAGTGTGTTCAGGACACCCAGACATCATCTCCTGGAATAAACTCGGTGTTTACCACATCGGGATTCTACTCGTTCCAATTACCGAGGACCCAGGCATCCAGCGACCAACCTAGGAATATCCGATTGACCTGGCACTTCCGTGCCTAACCAGGTAACGGACTCACTACCCGGAATAAACCAGAGGACGGAGAGTGCCATCTACGCCCCGTAGTATATGACCGTGAGCCAGGTCATAACAGCGTATAAGCGGTTTAAGTAATACACGTAAACGTAAACACGTGCCACAAATAGAACACACATTGTTCCATCGATAAATATTCTCACCTCTTTATCGACTATAGGTTTAGGTGAGATGATCCGCTGTGAAGCTGTTTGTATGTTATGTATAGAACCGAAGAACCCCAATCGGAAGATTTCTGTAAGAATACAGCAGTTTTTTCTCAATTGCTTAAGTAGTATCAAGTGCTTCACAGCAGATGGATTCAAGATAATTGTTCTTGTAAAATATGTATTTGTAAGCATAGATATAATTAACAGGATATTCTTCATCATGACTATTGAAACTAATTTTTAGTTCTTAATTCAGAAAAATAAAAATCAAGTTAATAAACAAAAAACTTCAACCTAAGTTAGCTAGCTATCATAAGTAAGTAAATTTCTTTGTTATACATACAAGTAAAACCTTTTTTTCAAAATAATAGATGTTTTGTTAGAAGCTTTTGTGTTTGAGCATAGAATTAACGTCAAATTCTTATTTCCAAAGTGTATAAGCTTCAAATTGTTATTTTTAAAGTATATTAAAAAATTAGCTGTAACGATAACGGATTGACACAGAGCTAAGCGTACATTCAAATCAGGTTGTGATAAACTAAGAGAAAAAAAAAAGAAAAATAACAAAAAGATGAAAAGCTTACATCGCAAACTCATAAAACGACGGTCTTTTCTAAGACGGGACCAGATGTAGCTGTAATATAGAATCCATCGAATAAAAGTAGCCAAGTAACTGTCAGAGATTAGTAGAGAGATTGCTGACTGCAATGCTACGGCACGAGTTCACTTTTGGCCACTGTTTCGAGCGCCCTGTCGCGGCCAAGTGGTCGAACCAGGCACACATATTTTTTTTTATTATTTGAAAAGCGTGAAGAGGATATACCGAGTGTGTGCCTACGGATTCGCGCGGAAATGGGCATGTAGGCACATACTTTGGAGACGCGTGGAAGGGGTATACTAAATATGTGCCTACACGGAGAGAGGACCCTTCTAATTGATATTTTGTAATCACATATGTAATTCCATCTGTATTTACACTTGTAAAGTCACTTGGAATTCTACTTGGAATTCCACATGGGATTTTCGATTGGAAACTCCAAGTGTCATTTCAAGTGGCATTCCAAGTGGAATTACAAATAACCACAAAAGGTACATTTTTTCCTTTTTTAAAATAGTTAAAATTGAAATTTCAAGCGGTTTAATGATTCTAACAGGGGTTCTCATCCATATAGTAACACCAAAGCAGAGGGGTTCAAGTCATTTCAAGAAAATTTGAACGAAAAATAAAAATAGTATATTACGCCACGAGGACGGAAAGTGCTTCTTCCCGCCCGCGGGCGCACTTTCCGCCCGCCGAGTACTTTCGGCCCAAGGGCGGAAAGAATATTCCCGCCCGCAGGGATTTCATTGACGAGTTTTACATATCTGAGCTTGTAATTTATATATGTACATTTTAATACTTACGATAGCTAAAAAAAATAAATGTAGTTTGGTTTAAAATATCTTACACGATTGTTTGATTACAAAAAACTTTAGATTGCAATAAATGACTAAAACTTTTAATTTGCTACTCAACATAATTCGATATTGTTAAATAAATGTGTACCTGCAGAGACAATACTGAAACATTTAACGATAGCAAGGCTAATTCATAATTTTATAATACCAAACAAATGATTTTTAAGGTTATGAATAAAATTTAAATGTTTTCAAACTTCTAAAAAATTATAAACATCCAGTTTACGAGAGAAAATAGCCACAGGTCCAAAAAATTTATTTTCGTTTTAATAATATCATTAACAATTATTAACAGTAATTTTCTACAACAGTATTTTTTTCAATTAAAAAAAATGGGTGCTTAATATTTTTATGCTGTCAGAACATAGATACTGAAATTATATCAATTCCTACAATTTAAATTGCACCAGTGGCTTCGATAAATGCATGCAAACTTTATATGTCATTAAAATTGATACAACGATATCCTTATTTGTATTATTAATTTAATTTTCGAAATGATTTTATTTTATAGAGCACGAATTGCTTAATTTTTATTTTTCTTCTCTCCATAAGGTTTTTAGATTTTTTCTTTTTTTTTTTTTTTCGTCAAATAATGATTTTATTTTCATAAAATAAATATTAAATATATAACTAACGTATGTATAAGAATATTTTTTTCACCTGAATAATACAACAATCTGCTTAAAAAAATCAAGAAATCGTCAAGAGGTATGGCAACCTTCAAAAGCTATGACGATTATTTTTCTCCAGCCATCGTAACAATATGAAAAAGTAATCCTTCTGAGTCCTGAATCATTGACATCGGTCGAAAAGTCTGAGATCACACACATGCAAGCATACGGATACGCACATAAAGATTTACATGATCTACCAAGTATTAACTTGGTTATCAATGTTACTATCATTCAAATTATTACCTTTAAAATTATGAATTAGCCTTGCCAGCTATAACTATTAAAGTAATAAATTATTTAATAGTCAGTTGTTGCGTAGAATTCTATATACGTGACACAGTACTAAAAATAAAATTTTTTAACGTGCCCAAATAAAAAGTGTTGACAATATTCATTAATTAAAACAAAAGTTACAATAAGAAATTGAAACAGAATACTGAATTATAATTAAGAAAAAAAAAAAAATCTGACTGCAATCAGAATTGAACCCCAAATTGCCATAATATGTCACCGAAGGCGTAAGCCCTAACCATTTCAGCTATTCAGACTTCGGACCCCATACAAGCCGAAGTCACATATGTTTATATTTCAGGTGCTTATAGCCATATTATGAACCTCAAAAAATATTTTAAGCTAAATATTTCTTCAACGCACTTTGATACGCAGTACTATAAAAAAATCCAAAGTACAAGAAAAACTAAAAAATAAATGCCTTGAAAGTCTGAGCTTCCAATTGCGTAAGCATTTGTTTGTATGATTTAATTTTCGAAAAATAATATGGCTAGCCTCTCTTGAACTTTCATATGTTAGAGAATTGTAAATTAAAATACGTTTTTTTATTTTACAAATATTAGATGTAAAATCTTTTTTTTTTTCTCTATTTCCCCTTAATTTCTACGAGCTTATTTAAGAAGAAAGTATAGCGAGAAAGACTCGTCACTTTCTTTCGCTATGATATACGCGGTCATATAGTTATATAGCTGTAGTCGGCATTTCTATGCACCACTCCTCTCTCCGTATAGGCACATATTCAGTATACCCCTTCCACGCGTCTCCAAAGTATGTGCCTACATGCCCATTTCCGCGCGAATCCGTAGGCACACAATCGGTATATCCTCTCCACGCTTCTCAAATAATAAAAAAAAAATATGTGCACCTGGTTCGACCACTAGGCCGCGACAGGGCGCTCAAAACAGTGGCCAAAAAAAGTGAATTCGCCCCGTAGCATTGCAGTCAGCAATCTCTCTACTAATCTCTGGTAACTGTGGGTACCCTGGTAGCAGAGTCTTTGCAATTCTTACGTACTTCTTGCACAAGATTCAAATCGACAGGAAAATTGTATAAAGCTGCACCTAGTCTGCTTCCAAGATCTTACGTTATTCTGATGCACGACAGGTGAGCAAGACTTTTGCGTAAGAAGTGCACAAATGTGACGATCAGTTGAGTGCATTATTTGTCTCGACTCGACGCACTCCTGATTCTGGCAGATTTGCATGCAGGGGAGTGGGCAAGATCCTTGCGTATAAAGTGCACAAATCGTGGGTTTGTACTTGTTTCCTATAAAAAATATGTAACAGTATTTTTCGACTTCCCGTCCTTTTTAGCACCTTGTAGCTTAATACTTATTTGCAATGTCATTATAAAAAATATAATTGATTTATAACAGTAGGTTTTAGTTAATAAACAAGAGAAAGACGAAATAAAAACACTAAAGAGTACGAATAAATCCAAACAAGACGTTTCACGAGAGTTAAAAAACTGTTGGGAACAAAAAAAGAAAATAACTTGAAAATTAAAAAATAAAAAACAAATTCTTAAATAAGAAAACCAGAATGTGAATAATGACTCAATAGTAAAGAAATAAAAAAATGTTTATCTAAACTAGAAGACTATGAAAAAGCAATAAGTGCGTGTGAAGTTCATTTATTGCAGAGCAAAATAAAAAGAAAAAAAAAAAATTTTAAGACCTTAGAAACTAATATTAATTTTAAACTTGTGTTCACTATTATTGTTTTCGTAGTTTGTATTAATAACAATTATATTATTTAGTTTATGTTGTATTAGACAATATTTTTTCCTTTATTATCAATGGACATAGTAAGTAGGGATTTTGTAATATTGTTGAAAAAAATATACATTAAAGAGAAGTCCCTATAAATCTATTATTTTTAATATTAATATACTCTCAAAAGTAATAATTCACCTCTTATAAATAAAAAATTGTGTTCTTACATATGCAAATAACATTATCATATACTGTCCCACTACTACCACATACAGTGTCCTACTACTGCCGTAATCCTCAAAGACTATGTCCCACTACTGCACATTTCACGACTTATTTGAAAAATTATTCAATTAAACGGATAATGATAAGCACAGTCAATAATTATTGTTTCCTTAAGTAAAGACCTATATTTTCAATTTAAAAGATAATTTAGGTGAATTTGCATTGGTGAAACTTCAAAAATAAGAAATAAATATTTTTTGCTTAAAAAAAGTGCCCCACTATACCCCATTTTATCTTACTGTTTGTGTTGGTAAATTATTTAAAATCCTAAGCTCTGGTAACTGTCGTTGTGTACGCGTATTTCTGTTTCTCTATTTAATGATGCAGTTTTCTTGGCTGGTTATTTCAACCCCCCTTTGTCACGATATTTTGGCCTTTCTAACCACACTGCCAAGTTAGGAACAGTTCGCTTGTTTTTTCCAATACGTTAATAGGGTGTATTTGTTGTGAGAAGCACTTACACCCCCATCCCAAATATTAATATTTGCACCTCACACTCCTGCCATGATACCCACTGAATATTTTATTTTGCAATACATTTGGATCAATTTTTTAACTAGTGACTCCAATCTTGTATATATTTTATTTATGTTTACAATCTAATACATCTTTTTTTTTGCGCCACTTTATTGTTTCAATCCTTTTGATCCAAATTTTATCAGAGGAAAGTGTAAATAGGGTTTTTTGTTATCTATAGTTGCTTTCCTGTCACATCAACAAATCTTGAAATTTTAGTATTGCACACATTCAAAGTAATAAAAAAACTTTTCGAAGAGATTGAAAATACAAAATAGTGTTGATTCTATACTCAGTAAATCAAAATAATTTTAAAATTTAAAAAAAATGTTTTAAAAAACCGTGTTAAAAATCGAAAACGAACTGCATCAATCTTGATAAAGTGCAAAACTAAAATTTTTTTTTCGAGCCGGTATAAGTATGCAAAAACAATAAGTTTAAACCCGAAATTTTTGAAATCGGACTACAAGGCTCTGAGACATGACCGATCACATACATACACACATACACATACATGCACACATGTACATACATTTTTTAATAAAGAACTATTTTCATTTCTAATACTATAAAATACCTTGGTAACTGATTTCCAGAAAAAATTTTTTTTTGCTGATACAATAAAAATTTTTTAATGAGTTAGCTCAACTAGTGTATTCATAATATTTTCCTAACATTTTTTTACATAAAGGTAATTTGTAATCTTGAGGTGCCGATTGTACATAAAAAAATGTCAATTTACAAACAGAAATGTCTCTTACAACCATATTGTAATGTACGATGTGCAAGGCATATCATACTGAATCTCTAGTAACAGCGAGGCTTCTTTATCAGGAAGGCATCAACAGGTGGGAAACAAGCTAATATAAGGCCCAGCGAGCCTCAAATCGCGGTACTTGGGCACTCAGGCGGCACTTGGGCAGTCAACCAGTTAGGGAGTCAAGAGTCAAGAGTCAAGGAGTCGAGCAGTCGGTCATTCGCGGATTTGGAAATTAAGGATTCACGACGAGCCTTCGAGGGAAATACACGCGCTACTTTGCCTTTAATTTCGGTGATTTGAATAAAGCTCTTGATATAATCAATTGTTGGTCATTCTCGCGACGCACCTCCTACCTATCCCTTTCCCACGTAACAGTTTTGGTGCTAAGTGCGGGGTCTGGTAAGAGTCGGAATTTTTTTTCTGTCATTGCACACGTTTGAAAAAAAATAGTGCCGCGAGAATACGACGATTGAAAATCGGGAAGCCGAGGAGCCGATCAAAGACGACAGTTCCGGTCATATTCGACAAGCAGCGGTGACAACAGCCTGGAAGCCAACAGGACCAGGATACCAATTGCAGATAATCCCAGGATCAAGGAAACAAGTGGCAAGCGCTGAAGGAAAATGGTTGCCAAAATTTTATTCTTATTGGCGTGCATATCTACGACCACGTAAGTACTTTTATAATAAAATTAATTTTATCCCTTACCCCCGAGGCAAGATAGGAAAGGCACTCACTAGGTGAAGATTAGGTCGTGGGAAATTTTTATTATTGATTTATATATTTATTATCTCGTTCGCTCGTTTTTTAGTGTTTTCTTTAATTTTTGCACAACGAATGTAAATCAGAGAGATTTTATGAGTAGGCTTGGTAAGACACAGAAAGCATCCGGAAATTACTACTCACATCCATATCGGCTGAAAAATTTATCATCATTTTTTTTTAATGACAATAGACGACAGATATTCCAAAATTTTTTTTTCTTTATTTACTACTAAACGAGAATACGGGGTAAAATCAAAGAAACTAAGCGAGAGACGAATACCGCTTTTGTACTCTCTTACCTCGCCTTCTACAATTTTTTTTTCCTCTCGTCCGATTATAATAAATAATAATTATTATTAAGCTGTGACATAGGTGATGGAACGCAGCCCCGCAACTGCAGGAGAACACGTAAGATCTAGAATAATCAAAAAGGAAGATTCGACTCACGATATACGTACGTAAAAAAAAAAGTAGGAAAGAAAAATGATTTACTTTAGCGATATGACCCATGAGTTGGAAAGCGATAACGAGGGCCCGGGTGATAATATGATAACCAAAATGAGCAGGCCAGGACCTAGTTAAAAGCAACAAAAAGAAAGTATGACAGAACAAATGTTAGAATTAGAGCTTGAACTAGAGGGGTGTGAAAAACTAGATGCCCTAGACGAAAAGACTAAAGCAATAGTGATGGGCTTATTTTCAAAAATCAGAGCGAAGCTTAAGAAAGCAGAGGAGGTGAATGTCCCTCATAAGGTGAACACAGAAACCATTTGATATTCGCCACCGACAGGTGGGGATCACAAGGATATATCTGGTGACACAGACGTAAACATAGGGTGCATGAACAAAGAGGCGGGTCCTTTTTCTGGCGGAGGAGTCAGCAAGCGAAGCGCGAGGAGAGCTGAAGAGATATGGGGAGCTCGAACAGACAAAACAAACATGCTATTGACGCAATAGGACATGCCAGGGAAACCGGAGTGGCCAACTTCCGTTGCATCCTGTTACGAATATAAAGGTTCCAGAAACCTTGGGGTAGGAAATGTACATAATCTACAGCTATGGGACAAAATAAAAGATATGAGAGAGGAACTGAAAAAAAATAAAAGAAGCCGCGTTTAGGGTAACGGTACCGCCACTAACTGATAACTACACAAATTGGGCCGACTCGGATACGAATAGGGATAGACTACGGAGTGATATAGTACCTACCGCGCCCTACTGTACAGAAGATACGTACGCTACACACAATCATAATCACCCACGCAGACCGCAGAACGCGCAACTAAACATTCTGCCCACGCTCAGTCACATGGCAAGCAACATTCCGTTCTTTGATGGGGACCCAATCAACCTGCCACTATTCGAAAGGATGGTAAGGATGACTGCGGAAAGGGTGGGCCCAGAAAACGAATTATTATTTTTAGTATATTATTAAATTAATATATTTTTTTTTCTCGGCACACTTGCGAGCAGACTAAAGGGAAAAGTGGCTGAACATTTCGCGCCCAGACTGGCTCAATTCGCAACAGTTCAGGAATTTCTTCGGAAACTTTCGAGGAAATATGGTAGCATAAATAATTCGGACACGCTGATGGCACAGCTACAAATAATTAGACAGCAAAACCGAGAATCAATATATGATTACGGTGGAAGAGTACAAGGATTGTATAATAGGCTGACGATGCTACATGATTCGAATCCAAGCCTACTCCCTATTCAGAAGCAGGTTCTGAAAGAAAGCGCAGAGGCAGAGGCGGTAAAGCAATTTACATATGGCTTGCCCCCAACATATAGATGTAAAATTACATGTTTAAACCCAAGGACCCTCTGTGAAGCAATTATAGAGGCGCTGAAAATAGAGAGCGATCTTAGCTTACGGTACCAGTACGGTACCAGTACGGTACCAGTACGTACACTGCCCGCACACAATAAAGCAACAACCGAATGGGGGCCAACAGTAAATCTGGAAAATATAGGAGAAAGAACAACAGAAACCACTAGTAGGGTACAAGGAGCAGCAGCAGCAGCAAACGTATAACGCTGTATATACTGTGACGGCCAAACCGGGCATTCAGTCGAAGAATGCCGAAAACTGTTAGCGGTGATAATTGACAGAAAAACGCTAAGAAACAACGGAAGAAAACCAAAGGAAAACTGCAATTATTGTCAGAAACCGGGACACTATACGAGAGACTGCTGCTCATGTAAGCAGGACAGGAAAGAGGAGGAGAGACAGCGAAACGAGGGACATAACCAACCCGTAGATAATACCAACACCAGCAGAATCGCCTATAATTACGGGAATGGAAATGATAATGCTTACAATTATAATGATAATAATTATAACAGGGGCTATAACAATAGCTCAACAAAGCCTTATAACAGGAATAATAACTACTACAACAGGAACAACAACTACAATAACAGAAACAACAATTACAATAATCGAAATAACGAAAACAACAATTACAATAATAGAAATAACAATTATAATGATAGGAATGATTACAATAACAGGTACAATAACTACTATCCTGCAGGCAGTAATTATTACTCCAATTGCGGCTACGGTGACCCGTAAAACAGCAACAACGGGGAAACATTTAACCGTCATGGAAAAAATAATAAGAATCAAGACAGCAGGAACGGCTATAACAGGGACTTAGTTAGGAACAGGCCACCACAGGATGGGGGCCCACAGCAGCGAGAAAACGGCGGATACAATCCTGACAATAGGAGAAACGCACCCGCAGCTTTAAACTCGCAAGATGTTCGGCGTGCTCCTCAAACGTCGAACATGAATTAGAGAAAGAAACGGAGAAAAGCGTGTCCGGCGAGAGAGAAGGTGCGAGAGAGAGGCCGCAAGAGGCGGAGCAAAAAATAGTAGAGTCAGAATCGCACATGAACAGCCCGAGTACTTACGCAGTGCAGGAAAGTATAGAATGCAATACTGCAGAGTGCGAAGACACTCTTACACAACAGGGGGGCAGACGCACGAGAAAAGGCAGGAGGGCCCGCAGAAAGAGTAATCGGATGAAGGCGCCAGACACATATATAGAAAATGACGAACCCAAGCTTTCAGACTGTGACGAAGAAACAGAGCAGCTTCCCAAAATAACTATAAAACTTTCAGGAACAGGGCATATGCCACCATCGGTCCAGTTATGGGGACCACAGTTAAAGAATGGAAAGGCGACTTTTTATGCGGATACAGGCGCAGAGATTTCGATTATAAAAGAAAATTTTCTTAGCACAGACATGCTAATAGACAATAGGTATCGAGTGGCTATTATCGGCGTGACTCACGGAGCACGCAAAACATTGGGCACAGTACAGGCTCAGTTGAGATGAAGAGATAAAATATATGCCTGTTTCGGAAGTAGAGCTGCTAGATTACGAAGAAATTTACCGGGATCACTCAAAAGACGTTGAAGGGGACAATGTTAAAAGCTTGGGGGAAGCAGTGATAAGGTTATTTAGTGGAGAAATAAACGATGATAAAGAAAAAACAAAAAAGTTTACGAAAGATAAAGAGGAGCTAGGGAAACAGGAACGGGTGAACAGAATAATGCAACTCGTAGACACAGCTGGTTGCAATGATGAAGAAATAGAACATCTGAGAAGACTGACCGAGTCAATTCCTTACGTATTTGGCCTCGATGGGGTACCTCTCAAGGCAACACACCTATTAAAACATCGAATTATAACGACGTCGGACAAACTCAATCGTGGCGCAAAGATTTAGATATCCACCGGCGATATAGGATCAGATAAAAATCGAAATAAAGAAAATGCTTTAACAAGTGATGATTGAACCCTCAACCTCACCATATAGTTTAACCTGCTATATTTCAAACACAGACACTTATATTACGTCTATTTCTTTCCTCCATCTGTTTCTCTTCTTGCACCCATCATTTTTGTGACTTTTTCGCTTCCTTTTCTTGAATCTTCTTCCTATTTTCTGTGAATTTACCGCTCCACTGGTTATATCTGAACCATTGCTTATTGATCATTAATTTCATGTAACCCATTTTTGTAATTTTTTTTGCTTCTCTCCTCTTTGGATTTATCCAGTATCAATTTCTGAATTCCCTTTTCTTTTCCAGTCAGATTATTTTCAATATACATTCCCTTCTCTAGTTTCTTCTTGTTCACCCTAACGCTATCCTTTATTACCTTGTTTTCTAGTTCTACTATCACTAATTTCCTCTCTGCTCATCCATTATTAATAACTATCTTATTAGCCTTCTCTACTTTAACCTTTAAATTAATTTTCTGTCCAAAATATTCTTCCACTTTCTTTTCTACATTGACTTTTTCAATAGATGCCCCTTTAATAAAAATATTCTTTCTTCTTTTCTCTCTTTCACTTTTTTTTTTTTTTTACCATTTTAGTCTACTGACTCTCTCTTCTAGATATTTCCTCTGTCCCACCCACCCCTGTATCTCTTTATCCCATTTGGTTCTCTCTTCCCTCCATGCTTCTTTTCTTTTTTCTAATCTAACTAACACTTCCAGTGTGCTTTCTAATCTTTTTTCCATTCTGCTCATCCTGTCATCATTCTCTTTACTTTTGTCATCTTTCTGGAAATTCAGGGTAGTCTGAGCGTTACTCCTCATGTTCATACTTATTCCCACCTTTGTTGACACTTTAGATATTTTCTGCTCTATCGGTAATACATATACATATATATATATATATATA
The DNA here is from genome assembly GCF_036245765.1 of Copidosoma floridanum. Lineage (NCBI taxonomy): Eukaryota > Metazoa > Arthropoda > Insecta > Hymenoptera > Encyrtidae > Copidosoma > Copidosoma floridanum. The sequence continues at coordinate 22,163 of NW_028321911.1, forward strand.
TATATATATATATATATATATATATATATATATATATATACATACCGTTCTTTTATGTACTAAAAATACATGTGTATAGATGCAGTCATAAGCCTTATGACTGTACGCTCAGCAGCCTTGACTGAGTCGACTCGACTCATGTACGTGTGTGAACAATGACGTGACGGTCATCATTAAGTCTAAAGATGGTCAACACCTTAGAGAATATATACATGGAGGAAGCATTGTATGCTCCAGCCGCGAGACGAGATGAGAGAGACAAAAGACAAATAGCAGTACAACCTTTCTCTTTCTTACACGCCTCTGATTGGTTTGCCCCCTTCCGTATATATAGGTATAGTCGTATCCACGAGTGGCGGTCGTGGGGGAACAGAGCAGATATATGTAACCTAAGATCTGATGAAAAAGAACTTATACATTACCAGAGAATATATAATATATCCTCTTTAGGTATAGAAGGCCAAAGCGGAATTCCGAGCAATACACACTAAAACAATAATCTTCCATTACAACATAATTAAAACAACAAAATTCAAATGAAAATTTCCAATTTTAATTAAAGCCCTCATACCTGGTTAAACAGTTCATGTATGGCTAATGACTCAGTTAGAATGTTTGTCTTCGATAGCTGAGCGGTCAAGAATGATCGATTAGCTTTTGCGCTCTGGGCTTCGAATCTGACCTATGCTTTTTTTTTTTTTTTTTTTTTTTAGGTATACATTTTCATAATACTTGTTTTATTACGTTTTGTTTGTTTATAATTTTTATAAATTCTTATAAAGAAATTTATTTTATAAGATTTCACACTTTAATAATAAGATTTAAAAAACTACTCTTGGCTAATGCCAGTAAAATACTTATGCAAAAATGTGTAAATACTTTTTGTATATTATTGTTATAAATATTGTTTGTTTAATTATTTACTGCATTGATCGATACGGATTTATTGGGGTTCTAATATCTAATATGCCCTTTATCCTGCATGTATCCTATCCTAATGAAAAATACTGCCACCTTTCCGTCAGTTTCTATTGAGTAATGCCAATAAAAAATAAATTATACGACGTATTGTAATAGTATAATATTGAATTTATGCTCGCATTAGTATTTTGTTGGCATTAGCCAAGAGTAGTTTTTTAAATCTTAATATTAAAGTTTGAAATCTTATAAAATAAATTTATTTATAAAAATGTATAAAAATTATAAACAAACGAAACGTAATAAAACAAGTATTATGAAAATGTATACCTGAAAAAAAAAAAAAAAAAAGCATAGGTCAGATTCGAAGCCCAGAGCGCAAAAGCTAATCGATCATTCTTGACCGCTCAGCTATCGAAGACAAACATTCTAACTGAGTCATTAGCCATACATGAGCTTTTGCGCTCTGGGCAAAAAAAAAAAAAAAAGCGTAGGTCAGATTTGAAGCCCAGAGCGCAAAAGCTAATCGATCATTCTTGACCGCTCAGCTATCGAAGACAAACATTCTAACTGAGTCATTAGCCATACATGAACTGTTTAACCAGGTATGAGGGCTTTAATTAAAATTGGAAATTTTCATTTAAATTTTGTTGTTTTAATTATGTTGTAATGGAAGATTATTGTTTTAGTGTGTATTGCTCGGAATTCCGCTTTGGCCTTCTATACCTAAAGAGGATATATTATATATTCTCTGGTAATGTATAAGTTCTTTTTCATCAGATCTTAGGTTACATATATCTGCTCTGTTCCCCTACGACCGCCACTCGTGGATACGACTATACCTATATATACGGAAGGGGGCCAACCAATCAGAGGCGTGTAAGAAAGAGAAAAATTGTACTGCTATTTGTATTTTGTCTCTCTCATCTCGTCTCGCGGCTGGAGCATACAATGCTTCCTCCATGTATATATTCTCTAAGGTGTTGACCATCTTTAGACTTAATGATGACCGTCACGTCATTGTTCACACACGTACATGAGTCGAGTCGACTCAGTCAAGGCTGCTGAGCGTACAGTCATAAGGCTTATGACTGCATCTGTACACATGTATTTTTAGTACATAAAAGAACGGTATGTATATATATATATATATGTATATGTATTACCGATAGAGCAGAAAATATCTAAAGTGTCAACAAAGGTGGGAATAAGTATGAACATGAGGAGTAACGCTCAGACTACCCTGAATTTCCAGAAAGATGACAAAAGTAAAGAGAATGATGACAGGATGAGCAGAATGGAAAAAAGATTAGAAAGCACACTGGAAGTGTTAGTTAGATTAGAAAAAAGAAAAGAAGCATGGAGGGAAGAGAGAACCAAATGGGATAAAGAGATACAGGGGTGGGTGGGACAGAGGAAATATCTAGAAGAGAGAGTCAGTAGACTAGAATGGTAAAAAAAAAAAAAAGTGAAAGAGAGAAAAGAAGAAAGAATATTTTTATTAAAGGGGCATCTATTGAAAAAGTCAATGTAGAAAAGAAAGTGGAAGAATATATTGCACAGAAAATTAATTTAAAGGTTAAAGTAGAGAAGGCTAATAAGATAGTTATTAATAATGGATGAGCAGAGAGGAAATTAGTGATAGTAGAACTAGAAAACAAGGTAATGAAGGATAGCGTTAGGGTGAACAAGAAGAAACTGGAGAAGGGAATGTATATTGAAAATAATCTGACTGGAAAAGAAAAGGGAATTCAGAAATTGATACTGGATAAATCCAAAGAGGAGAGAAGCAAAAAAAATTACAAAAATGGGTTACATGAAATTAATGATCAATAAGCAATGGTTCAGATATAACCAGTGGAGCGGTAAATTCACAGAAAATAGGAAGAAGATCCAAGAAAAGGAAGCGAAAAAGTCACAAAAATGATGGGTGCAAGAAGAGAAACAGATGAAGGAAAAAAATAGACGTAATATAAGTGTCTGTGTTTGGAATATAGCAGGTGTATTAAATAAGGACAGTGAGGTGTGGAAATATCTAAGTGATTTTGATATGATAGTGTTAGTGGTGGAAAAAAAAACGTGATTGGAAAAGGATCAATGGACGGATCTAGAAAGTAAGATGTGGAGAAAGTTCGAATGGAATTTCGTTTCAGTGGTAAGAGAACATAAGAAAGGGAGAGCAAAAGGAGGAATAATTACAGGACTTAACAAAAAGGTGGAGAGCAAGAAATTCGAAGTATGGAATGAAAACATAATAATGCAAGAGATTAAACATGGAGAACAGAAGTGGAAAATTATTGGAGTATATAGTCAAAAGGTAACAGAAACGATGAAAATTATAAAAAAGAATGTAGAAGAGCGAAAAGCTGGAAGTGTATTTTTATTAGGGGACTGGAAAGCGAAAACAGGAAGAAAAGGAGGCTGGATTATGGAAATAGACTATGAAAGTAAAGAAGTAGAAATAAGGAAATCCAAGGATGAAACAATAAATGAGACGGGAAAAAGGTTGATTTAAGAAATTACAGAAAAAAGGTGAGGAATACTGAATAGACAAAAAAGGGGAAGAAGGAGATTTTACATATGTTGGCAGCAGAGGTGAAACTGTAATTGATTATAATATAGGAAATCCAGAGGCTTTTGATCAAATTAAACTGATGAAAATCGGACAAAGAACGGAGTCAGATTATCTACTGATGGAAGTTTATTTAGAGGGAGAAATAGAAACGACAAAAGAGGAAAAGGATGACGAAAGAGAAGCACCGAGAGAATGATCTCAAGAACTGATTGATCAGTTTCAAGAAAGATGCAAGGGTTGGAAGATAAACGGAAAAGAAGTAAATGAAAGATGGAGTGAAATAAAAGAAATGGTGAAAAGATCAGTGCCTAAGGTTAAAAAACAGATAAAAACATGGAAATTGGGAGAAAGAAGATGGTATGACTAAGAATGGAATGCTAAGAAAAAAAAATTATGGAAGACAATGAAACTATGGAGGAAACAGAAAGTGAAAAGGTTATACTTCATAAGCAAAAAAAAGAATACAGAAATTAGTGCATAGCAAAAAGGATAAGGTTGCAAACAAATGAAGAGGAAAAATTGAGGAAAGCAACATTGGAAGGAGAAGTGTAAAAGTATATAAACAGATTTAGAAAAATGAAAGAAGAAACAAATAAGAAGATAAAAATGCAGGATTGGAGATAATATTTTATAGAAAAGTTGGATGAGAAAAATAAAGGAGTAATGGTACTAGAAGAATCAAGAAAAGAAGAGAGGATTTCAAGTGGAAGCACAGAAGAGTAAGAAAAATTTAGTCAAGAAGATTTTAGAATACAGATCAACAAGCTGAAATTGAGGGAAGCACTAGGAGAAGATAAACTGTAAAATGAGGTCTGGAAAAACATGCCAAAAGAGTTAGAGACAGCCATATGGGAGTTGATGAAAAAAATATGGGAAAAAGGAGAAATGTCGGAACAATGGAGAACTAGAGTAATTTGTCCAATATATAAGAAAGAAGATAAGGATAAGCCGGGAAATTACAGAGCAGTAACACTAACTTGCACGGCATATAAGATATACGCTAGTATGCCAAACGTATTGTTGAGGAAAGAAATTGAAAAGAAGTTACTAGAGAATCAATTCGAATTTAGGGAAGGGAGAGGAATAATAGAAGCAATTAACACGCTAAATTATATAGTAGAGGAAAGGCTGAGCAAACCAAAAAGAAAGGTTTTTGCATGCTTTATAGATCTTAAAAAAGCTTTTGACTAGATGGATAGGGATGTACTAGTAGAGATGGAGGTGAGTGAAAAATTAAGAATAGCATTATGAATATTTATTAAGGAACAAGAAATATAACTAAAGCAGAGGAAGGAATATCAGAGGAATTTTGGACTGAAAAAGGAGTGAGACAGGGATATCCCTTGAGCCCAACCTTGTTCAACGTATACCTGGCAGATCTGGAGAAAGAGCTAAAAAAAGGGCAAGTAGGAGGATGTAGTATAAGAAATGAAAAAGTGTGATCCCTCTCGTATGCAGAAGACATTGTGCTAATAGCTGACATGGAAGAGGAATTAAACGAAATGTTAAAAAGATTTAAAAAAGTATATTGTAAAGAAGAAAATGATCTTAAGTAATACAAAAACAAAAATCTTAGTGTTTAAAAAAAGAAAGAAGAAAAACAGAGAATGGAAGTGGGGAGAAAAAGATGTAGAAGAAGTAGACGAAATACGATATCTTGGATAAATTTTACAGAAAAATGGCACCAGTGAAAGACACATGGAAGAGAGGAAGATAAAAGCAATAATTGCTATGAAGAGTGCATGGAGTATAGGTGAGAGAATATTCAGGAATAGTTATAACAGGAGGAAGAAACTTTTTACAGTACTTTTGGAAAGTGTAGCATCATTTGGAGTAGAGATATGGGAGTGGGAAGAATATGAGAGGCTAAAAAGTGTGCAAACAAGTTACCTGAAGTGGATACTAAGATGAGATAGTAACACTCCAAATTACATAGTGGAAGAAGAGTGCAAAATGGAGAAGTTTAAAATAAAAGCATTCAGAAGAGCACTGAAGTTTGAAGAAAAAATCAGGAACTCAAGTATAAAATTAGTGAAGGAAGGTATAAGATAGAAAGACGAAGACAAAGTAAGAATGAATATAGAAAGAGGATCACAGAAGAGACTAAAAATTCTAATAGAAGAAAATGTAAAAGAAACAAGATACATGAAAGGAGTAAAATTTAAGGAAGAAATAAAAAAAAAATTATGGCCAGCAAAGAACAGAAAGAAAAAGAAAAAAAAATAAAGAACATAGAAAATTTAAGATACAGCAAGATATATAGATACATCAAAACAGAGGAAGAACCAGAGTACCTAAAAAGGAATGTGACAAGTAAAGATAGGAGGCTCATAGCAAGATTTAGATGCGGAAGTGAGCGTAAAAGGAAAGAATACTGGAAAAAAGAGAAAGAAGAGATGTGTAGATTGTGTCAGGAGGAAAAAGAGGACCATAGACATATACTGAGGATATGTGAAAAAACAAGGAGTAGAAAAGAGATAGGAGAAGTTCTTAGCCAAGATGCAAAGGAAATCGAAGTTTTAAGAAGCGTGGTTAGGCTAAGAAAAGAGATCCTAAAGGTGGGTGATTAAAGCTGTCAGTGCGAATACCAAAGATGATTGAGATAAATTATGAAATAAACTGAAAGAAGACGCCAGGAAATTATTGAGACAATGAGAAGAAGAAGCAACAAAGGAAGAGAGAAGAGAGAAGAAAGTGAAAAGTGGTAAAAAGTGATAAGAGGGAAAAGGTGATGAGTAAAGTTGACTGTAACAGACAATATAAATAGTGGTATTAAATATAGTCTTGTTCTTATAAGAAAATTAAAAAAAAATTTATTTTTAGTTTTTTTTATGATAATCTATAAATTTTGATTGCTTGAATTAATTTAATTTTATTTATAAGAATATCGCTCATTGGTTGACCTAATTCAACCAAAGGCCTTTTTTACTCGCTCTGATAATATAAAAACATACTATCAAAACGAAAAACCGCTCTTTTTACGTCTGTCACCTGTCCTCTAAGGTTTTAGCCTACTCTTGATTTCCGTGACTCGCAAGTACCTAATACACGTAAGGCATAACGTGTTGGCTGAGGCAACTCGGGTTCATTTCGAGAACATCAGTAGTATTAGACTACGCTAAGAAGTGAGGTACAAGTGGTACAACGAAGGAGGCCCTCTGAAAGTAGTTCCGGCGATAGTAGAGAAAGAAGAACCCGCAACATCTTTCCAGCCATGAATTTATTCGCGTATTTAAGGAACCACTGAAAATGACTGCACCAAACATAAGGAAACTCCGAAGCAGCAGTAACATCAATTAGTTATAAATGTAAGTTAATTATATTATCAGTAATATAATTAACACGAAACCTTGTTAAAGTGACCCGAGTAAATTGTATTTAAAAGAATAAATTATGTTAAATTGTTTTAATAAAAAAATACAATTATTAAAATTCTTCGTATTATTTTAATAAAGATTTTTAACCAATTAAAAAAAACAAATAAAGCTCACGAGCTGAACCCTAAGAGACCTACAAATGACATTAAAATAAAACAGTTAAGACCATACTCTAAATAAATCCGGTCATAACAATAAAATAAAAAAAATGTACTGCTGATAGGAGATACATGGAAAGAAATCTGTATAGCAGATATTCAGTAAAGTAATGTCCCTATCATGACCACAAATTTCATAATACTTGTTCCTTTGATTTCGTTTTCTAGTTGTGTGCTTTAATGGTGGAAATTCCGATTTTTACTGGTGCGCCATAAATTTACCATTATTATTCTAATTTTTTAATATGGTTTTTAATTGTTGAATTACTTTGTTTATAAAAAGGTTATAAGACAAAAATGTACATAATCATAAAAAATGATACCAACTGTTTCTTAATTATATTAAAAATTTATGAAACTTTTTTAAAGACATGAATTAAGTATAATATTTCAAGAAAATTCAAGTGTTTTGACTTGTTTAACACTATTGTATTTAACAGAAATAATTTCAACGTTTATTTGTTCATTAGAATTGTATACATTACTCGTTGAAGTTTGGCACTAGAATATGTATAGTTCTAAGTATAGGTTATGTTTGACTATGACCGTATTATCTTTAAAATTGGTCATTTATCATATGTACGATGAAATTTTTCTTGTGAATTCATAAAGATAAATAAACCAATACCAAAACTATTTAATAAAAAATTTTGCATAACATATACATTTTTATGTTCCATGAATAAGGGTATTTACCTTATGTGCAGTGAGGAGCAACCGCTGTAGATATATATTGTAGTATAGCTGAGTTGAGCTCTGTCTGCTCCCGCGCGGTCGAGTAGACGCTGTACGGTAACACATACTATTATGGTACTATTGTGTATATACATTTACATGAGATTGTCCGTGCATACACGCGTTTAACAACGCATCAGGATACTTTATTTCAGTATTTCTGCTACGGATTTCTCTCCGTGTAGATATAAGAACGTTTAGCCTCAATCTTTGCCACCTATACAGCGCTGCTGCAGAAGAGACATCTTGGCGTCTTTAACGTGTATATATATATATATATATATATATATATATATATATATATATACATAAGCTAATTGTACAACAAAATTTTTTTTCTCAATAATTTACCTGTGATTCTGCGAGGACGAAATGGTAGACACTCAACAGCGCGAAATTCGCGGCACGCACGGAACGAATTCAGCACTGTTAATGACGACACCGACTGCAGGGTATTGGAGGCACACTTAACGGCGCAAAACTCTCGGCACGCACGTAGCGAACTCTGCAGTATCGGTACGTTTGGGTGTGGGTGTGCGTGACGTCAGTGACAGCAAAATCTGTGGTACACATAATTATTCCTAATTTGCAAAATCTGTGGCATGCGCTCAGCTCCACCCTCCTGACAAATCTCACCCGAGATCTCATCTGATATCTCATGTGATTTCTCACCTGAGATCTCACTAAGTGGTAAGATGCTTGCCTGATAAACTGGGGGCTCGAGTTCGTGTCCCATATTAGCCGAATTTTTTTTTTTTTTTTTCCAGTAAATGTTTATATTTAAGGTAATCATTCTATTGATGTATAAATTATAATCGTTGCACAAAATTTTTTTATTTATTTTTCTTTCAGAAATCTCACCTGAGATCTCAGATGAGAATTTGGCATGAGATCTCGGGTGAGATTTGTCAGGAGGGCAGAGCACGCAGTATTTGCGGCACGCAAAGGACTGATGCGGGAGCAAGGTGTCCGGCACACCCTTTATTCTGCGCTGCGATCATATCTAAGTATATTGGCAGCACACTTAACAGGTGCAATAAAACTCGCGTTACGTACAAAACTCTGCAAACCTTGCGGCATGCATACATCATAATTATAGTAAAAACTTTGTTGTTTGTGATACACACACTATTTAAATAAAATTACTTTACTCTTAACATCACATGAGTATGCTGAAGGAGCTTACATTACCTACAAGCTTTTTCATTAGTTTATTCCCTTAATATTTTGAAATTTAAATTTTCTACCAGATTGGTAGGTAGACTAAGATAGGCTTATACTACACTTTGAATTGTAGGGGCTTACCCCCACTCTTATACAAGTCGTGCGGTGTAACCGCTTACTGACGACTTCAGTCCTTGCTGAGCTCGAGTCCGAGCCACACGTGTAATCACTGTAAATAAAGCACACACTCATGTACGAAGTCTCTCTGCTCATTCCAGCACCTTCTCCCACGACGATATATGTATATATATATGCCTTAAACTTAACATTGGTGACGCCCGACATGATTTTGTTGATCGTCTTCGTCGTCGTCGACTGGGCACTGGCATTGGTCGCCCGATATGCTCATCCTCGTCAACCTGGAGATTTCTTTGCTGGGGCATTTATTGTTGGAGCCTCTCCTTTTGTTGTTACCGCTTTATCAGCTAGGCCAGAGCTTATCATCGCCCCCACGTGGGTCATATTGGCGCTTGATACGATGTCGTCGCCTGATGCGACGCCTCGTTGCCTGACCTGGCTGGTGCTCGTGCTCGTGGTGGTGCTGTTTCTGCCTTTTCTTCATCGCCAGAATCTGCATTCTTGACCATACTATGTGTGTTGCTGTTTTGTGCGCGCCCATTTCGAGCCTGTACATCGGCCACATGCTCCACCTTCATCATCTCCCAGGTGATACTTTACCAGGTGCAATTCCGCTGCGCTCGTCTTTGAGGTTTTTGTCTTCGCCCTTCTGCACATGTTAGGCAGAGTCGTTGACACCTTGGCAGCCGTTTGGCCTCATTTTGTGCTTGGCCTCGTGCTGTGTGCCAAACGGCTGGCCATTTTTTTTGGAGCCACGTGCTGGTCGTCACAACATCGGTCATTTTGGAAGCCACGTGCTGTGTGCTTCATGAAGTAACATCGACCATGTTGCTGCCATGTCTTCTTGCCACCCTTGCATGTTCAAGACCAACTTGTGTATATTGCGTTACGTATGTGCAATTTAATTGTTTTACGTTAAAGTTAGCACGTCTAATTAATTGATTTAATTGAGTGGCGTCACAAGGACCATAGTTTAATAATCAGTATTATTTTGAACATAAATTGTGTCTTGTCTTAAATTTTATTTTTATTGTTCGGAGCGCTGTGTCATTTTAAAATAATTTGTTGACATCTGATAAGTTAGTTTTTGATTTTTGTGCATAATATTTAGCCAAATTAATGTGATAGCTTTATTTCTAGTCCGATTTTTATATTGTATAAAAGACTGATGTCCGTATAACCCAATTATAACAGCTCTTATTGTTATGGCTAAGCGTTGTAATTCCCTTTTATCGTTTTGGTTATACGATAAAATATTGACCCGCGCGTAAACCAATGGCAAGCTTATAATTCGAGCCTAATTGCTTTAATCATTGTTACAAAAGCTCGATATTTTACCCCATAATGGGAGGCGCTGTCGCTCATTATTTTAATTTTTTCTAATGTTCATATATGTATTCTGTTTTAAAGGAAAAAATATAACGGCGGCGCACAATAATTTTTGTATCATTAAATTGACATTGTTTTGTAACTGATGTGTGTGCCGCAGTGCAAGCTGATATTAAAAGTGTTCAGTTAATGTATTAATACTAAACTGTTTGTTTTAAAAATGATCTGAAGAGTTGTAAAACAGATCAGATATCTTATTAAAATCTATTTGTCTGCGACATGCAATGTATTTACCCTCGTAAAAAATTTTTTTGTATACGTTTAAAAAAATTGTAAATATTTTTGGTACAAGACTTTTTGTAAGTTTTAACTACGTTCAAACTCGAGGGGAGTACTGTAGGGGCTTACCCCCACTCTTATACTAGTCGTGCGGTGTAACCGCTTACTGACGACTTCAGTCCTTGCTGAGCTCGAGTCCGAGACACACATGTAATTACTGTAAATAAAGCACACACTCATGTACGAAGTCTCTCTGCTCATTCCAGCACCTTCTCCCACGACGATATATATATAGGCCTTAAACCCTACAGAATTGTGATGTAAAAGCCCTCTTGCGAACACTCAAGCTGTCTGGTTTCTCATGCGAATCTGCCGTAACGCCTGTCTGGCACTTTGACCGGGACTTTTTAATCTTTAAATTTAAATATATTTATTGGCAATAACCTTAGGTTACATAACCATTTATACAAAGTGTCTTACAAATAATGACTAACATGTTCTTCACAAGAGTGTGCATAAATATGGAAAGATATTATTATCGAGTTACATGTTTTAAACTTATGTCTAACAAGGTATCTTTCATGGACAGTATAAAAGTCACAATTAAATTTAATTATTTGACAAATTATGTAGTGAGCTGGCAAAATATATCTATTAGTTTTACTACTTGTGGGTGTTATATGTTTTTCCCTATTTTACATACATGGGGTGATAATATATAAATTATGTTCTTACCTAAGTTTGATAAAAAATTGATAATAGAGTATGGTCCAAGTTTAATTATTTTACGTAGATTTACTAGCATTTTGAGTCTTTGTGTTTCGAAGATTTTACATTGTCAAAATATGTGTTCTATGTCATCATTAGATTCGTTTCATTCACAAATGCTGCTATTTACAATGTTAAATCTAGCAAGATCGCAGTCAAGAGAGGTGTGGCCACTTCTTATTCTGTTAAATATTGCAGTGGATCTTGTGGGAAGTTTAAAATCATAAGACCAAGATTTTTTCTTGTAATTGTGATAAAACTTGTAATAAATTTTACCTTTTGATTCGAATGATTTAGACAGTAAGGTATTGTTTTCACTGAAACAGCTATCACGGAACTGAGGGATGAAATCAGAGAATGGTAACTGTATGTTTAAGAACATTCCAAATTCTGAAGCACTCTTGGCTAGTAGACCAGCTTCATCGTTGCCTCGAATACCTATGTGAGATGGTACCCACTTCAAATTAAAGTTCTTGTACAAAGAAATAGCTCTTAAGATAGCCTGTTTAAGTTGTGTGATGAGAGGAGATACATAATAAAGCCCTTGTACATTTTTCAGAGAGTTAAGTATGCTAAGAGAGACTTTGAAGATTTGAAAATTGTTTTCACTGGAAGATGCAAAAGGTTTGGAAAGAAGATGATTTGGGTTTTCTTCTCAATTATTGAAAAGAGAGATATTAAGTAATGCAGTATCCATTTTGGGAGTGCATAGCGAATCAAGGCAATTAACGGTTTCATTGAGGAATATTTTATTTCCAGAATTATTGGGAGGATGATTGAAGCCATTTTTAAAGTACTTAATTTTATGCCAGATATTAGTAATGTTAATATTACTATTGACAGATTCACAAAAGGATCTGAAGAAGTTCCAGTTTTCTTCTTTTAGAATTCTCATGGTTTCTACCAGAATTTTTTTATGATTGATAAAGGACGGTAGATTGCATGTATATTGAATGGATTTCAAACTAGCCTTTCTAACGCGAATGGCTATATCGCATTTATCATTCCACCAGATGGGTTGTTGTCTATTTTTATATTTTTTTTAAGAGGGAGAAGAATCTAGGTTGAAGTCTGGATTTGTATAATTATAATTGAGTGAGTTGACAATACAGTTGTGGAGGCAGTCAGTAAAAATGTTTTATCTGTAGAGCATATCACTATTAATCTAGTCCATCGAAAAAAAGATTGATTTGTTTAGTTCCAGTAGTGAGTAATATTTATCCCAGTTAATTTTTTTCAAGTTGTACCTATAGTCAAATTTTGGTAAATATTCAGTGATGTTTATCGAAATTTTTATAGGGTAATGGTCACCCCCCCAAGGTTCCTCTAAAACAGCCCATTCAGTTGTAAGTGCGAGGTTCATAGACACGAAAGAGAGATCAATATGAGAAAACGTGATACCGTGTTTGTTTGGAGTGAAATGGGTAGGTTTCCCATCATTGAGTAAGAAAAATTGGTTGTAGTCTCAATTGTCAAAAATCAGATTGCCATTAGAGCAGTTACTGGTACTACTCCATAGGGAGTGGTGAGAATTGAAGTCACCTACTAGGAGGTAAGAATTTACATTATTAAATATATCTAATAGCTGATACCAGGCATCTAAGGATAGGTTGTATTTATGTTCTGGGCGTCTGTAACAGGTAACGATGGTAACAGGACCGGTGTTCGTTTCGTTTGAGATAGTCCCTATTTCAAGGCAACTATGATGACAGTCTATGGCCAAAACCGTGTAAACAAACCTGTCTTTGATGAAAAAGGCGATACCGCCGTGTTCTCCCGATTCTCGATCAAATCTCACTGAGTTCAAACCGTTGATCGATAATTGTCACCGGGTTTAAGCCAGGTTTCTATAAGAATGATTACATCAAATTCCTGGGCATATTTATGAAAGTCAACCTTGTTGGATATACTTCTACAGTTCCACTGTAATATTTTAAGGTTTTTAAGCATTTCTAGCTACAAATTTAAAAGAGAACACTTAGAAAATTACAAAAATAAAAACGAGACAAAGAAAAATTAAAAGTAAGTAAAAGAGGGGTAACAATAAAAATTCTTTGAATAAATTAAGTATTGGAGGGTAATAAGTAACTTATTAATTATAAAAAATCTATCTACTTACTATTTTGTTTTTGGTTTTTAATATCGGGAGCTTTAACGTATATCGTCTTAATAACTGGTTTTGGAGTGTTCTCTTTTAATTTTGTAGATACTTTGTCTGTGAGACTCTCAATATTTAACCTAGTAAATTTTTTATTTCTTATCAAACTTGAAGTGGAAGAGTAAAACTTAACGTTTTCTTCTTGTGGTGCAGGTAGGGGATAGGTTTGGAGAACTTGTTGATTTCTTCGCTGCAGATCCTTTTCTTGGGTATATCGCGGGAGAGAAAGTTGTACTTGTTCATGTGAAGTTTGTACAGGAGGAATTTGGTGTTCAAGATTGTCTTGTTGAGTCAAGTTATCTTGAGAAGATAGCGGAAGCGATGAATGACCTTGGTCTTGAATTTTTTGTAGCGGTCGCATATGTTCTTGAGAGAAGTTTGGGTAAAAAGTAGAACTTCTATTTCCTGGTCTGCTCTTTTGGATTTTTCCGACGTTATTGTGGGAGTTTACTTCATCTTGGTTAGGTTTTTCTTTGTTTTGTTTGACTACATAGCTACATCTTTTCAAAAAATTTTCTTTTCTTTTTTAGAGGTTAGGAAGGTTTTCTTTAGATTTCCTGAGATTCATTTCTATATAGATGACATAGGCCTTCCAGGTTCAATGAAAATTTGTTTTTTTGCTTCGATAAATGGGATATTATCCAAAGCCATGATGACGTTAATTGTTGCATAGCTCTTGTGCAAGTTGCAGCGTGAATCAATACTTTTGTGGTTTTCACCACAGTTAGCACATCTGGGCAAGTAGGGAGAATTAATACTTGAGAATCCTTCGTGTATTTCTTGTCCACAAACCATGAATTTAGGTTTTGATCGACATTTTTTACTGGTGTGGCTGAAGCTAAAGCAAGAATAGCATTGCAAAGGTCTGGATATGTATAGTTCAACTAGAGTTTTGCAAGACTACAGGTATGTGAATTTTGGTAAGTCTTGACCGACGAAGGAAGTCAATACTGATTTACTCGGTATCCACTTGTCGTTGTCATTCTTGGCATCTTTGTTCTTCCTGTTGAGTCGCTGGACTTCTTGCACGTTAACGCTTGATTGGATTCCCTCTAGGATGGAGTCCTCTGATAAGTAAACCAGGACATTTTTAATGATACCTTTCCTCACTTTGCGATGTAGGTATATATGCTTCCAAGTTGCGAGAGGTCAGGTGAGGGTCTAGTAAAAACCTATTGGCTTCGTCTTTGTTTTTAAATAAAACTTCTACCAAGTACCTGCTCTTTTTCTTTATGTCTTCGATGGATTTATAAGTCTTAAAAGTAAAACTGCCAACCATAAAAGGGGTTAAGTTCTTCTTGTTCTTTTTGTTAAATAAATTTGACACATACTCCGTATGGACCAAGATTAGAGCTGTGAAATTGATCTTTTTTCGATGGTGCCAAAGGAGTGTTTACTCCTGAGGCATACTTCATTTGATCGTTTTCTGGTAGTACAACAGAAGAATGGTCATGTGTGTCGTTAACTATTTTTTTGTGTATTTTGCGGTCACATGCTGCCAGTTTTCTTTTGAGAAGTGATGAGTCTCGTGATTCTCGGGTGGAATAGTTATTGGTACCTTTGTATGCGTTGTTATCTATAGCTGACAAATTAGAGATTAAGTCGGCGTTGACGTCTTCCTCCATTTCGATGTTGTCAAGCCACCCGGAGGCGGAGGATCGGCAGGATGCGCCAAGAGACAAAGAGACTAATTTAGACACTGCTGTTGACAAAATTTAAGGGGAGAAAGATGGTCAAAAAGTTTGATTGAAGCTCAAATTCGAATCGACAATTGTCTCAGTCGGCAGAACAAGCTTAATTAAGCTTGTTTAAGCAACCTTCCTCTTCCGAGGCTCACCAGCTAACCTTGACCAGGACTCTGAGAGATGGACTAGGGGCGCCATCTTTGGTGGATTGCAGTTGTATCGTTGTATGATATTTGTGCCATTTGTGGACGCTTGGCTTGGCACTCGAACGCGGTCGCAGGATAGATCTCGTCTGTGCGTCGAAACATGCAATCACCACACAACCCGGGGCGCTTACTGGTCGCTTCATTTATTTAAAATGAATTAAATAGCACAAGCGCCAATCACCAGGCAACCCGGGGCGCTTACTGGTGGCTTTATTTATAAAAAATAAATTAAGTAATAACACAAACGCCAATCCCCACACAACCCGGAGCACTTACTGGTCCCTTTATTCATTTATAATGAATGAAATAATACAAGCGCCAATTACTATGCAACCTAAGGCGCATTCAGGATGCTTTCTAAATCAGTGGAGCTATACACCACGGCTAAAGCATTCGTTGTTTTATGGTAAATATTGCATGTGTTATTAGGTAATGCTTTCTTAATTAATAAAAAAGCAAGTTAGTGCCTTGAGTACCTTAATAATCAGCCCTCATATTATTTCCGAATGCTTACCTAATTTACAAAGCCACCAGTATGCGCACTGGGTTGTGTGGTGATTAGCGCTTGCGTTATTATTTAATTCATTTTAAATAAATAAAGCGACTAGTAAGCGCCCTGAATTGTGTGAAGATTGGCGCTCGTGCTATTAAATTTATTTTAAATAAATAAAGCGACCAGTAAGCACCCTGGGCTGCCTGGTGATTGTCGCTTGCGCTATTTTATTTATTATAAATAAATAAAGGGACCAGTAAACGCCCCGGATTGTGTGGGGAATGGCGCTTGCGTTATTATTAAATTTATTTTAAATAAATAAAGCGACCAGTAAGCGCCCGGGGTTGCCTGGTGATTGCCGCTTATGCTATTCAATTTATTTTAAATAAATAAAGCGACCAGTAAGTGCCCTGGGCTGCCTGGTGATTGGTGCTCGTGCTATTTAATTTATTTTGGATAAATAAAGCGACCAGTAAGCGCCGTGGGTTGTGTGGTGATTGGCGCTTATGCTATTTAATTTATTTTAAATAAATAAAGCGACCAGTAAGCGCCCCGGGTTGCCTGGTGATTGCCGCTTGTGCTATTTAATTTATTTTAAATAAATAATGGGACCGGTAAGCGCCCTGGGTTGCCTGGTGATTGTCGCTTGTGCTATTTTATTTATTACAAATAAATAAAGGGAGCAGTAAGCGCCCCGGGTTGTGTGGGGATTGGCGCTTGCATTATTATTCAATTTATTTTAAAGAAATAAAGCGACCAGTAAGCGCCCGGGGTTGCCTGGTGATTGCCGCTTATGCTATTCAATTTATTTTAAATGAATAAAGCGACCAGTAAGCGCCCTGGGCTGCCTGGTGATTGTCGCTTGTGCTATTTTATTTACGATTTTTGCGTCATGCTCCATACAGTCAATTTGAATGTCACGCTACTTTAGATGCCACAACTGGCTTCACTGGTTGGCTGTAATGTGTATCGTTTTTTTAATTATATTCTTACTTTATTTAATCTTATTAACTGTGAAAAGGAGGGTTTGCTCTTTTTTCGATCCTCGGAATAAATCCTTCAATGTATTGTCAGTAAAAATGGTGAAATTAATGACATTAAACAAAAAATTAAAGTTTAGGCGAAAGCCTACTTTCTCTGGCCCAGTCGCTTTTATCTTGAAGAAGGAGAGTAGTGAATAAGTCGGATTTAAAGTTTATAGTAACGGAGGGTCATAAACGATGGCAGTTTTAATTGCAATAAGTTGAAGGGGTGCGAGAGAGTCGAAAACTGCTAGAAGAGCCTTAGAAAAACTGCTTACTAGACCGTCAACAGAATAGAAAAAGTAATCTGAGCCGTCAGCCTCCCCTATTTTTACTATTGGTGTAGAAAGCAAAAAGTAGAAAAAGTAGAAAAAAGTTTATTCTGTAGCTCTGTAAGATTAATATCATTTATTTTCCGTGATAAGAAACGATATGTGTATAAGTCAGAGGTTAGTAAAGGTTATTTATAAATATCATTTCAATAAAATCATGACCGGCTACGAAGGGTGTAGGTGTTTTGAAGTATTCACTAAGTGCATCCGAACTATTAATAATGAATAAATCCAACCAGTAATCAGAGTGAATAGTATGGTGGGTAGCATCAGAGGGCACGAGGAACAGGACATATGAAGATAAGAGTCATCTAAATGAGCGTGAGTAATCTGAATTGGAAAGCATATCAGTATTAAAATCACCGGTTATTACAATATTGTCATAGGCAGGTAGAAAATTGGATAAAGTAGAGAAGAAAGAACGGGGGAAAATGCTGTTAGGACGTCTGTATACGATAGCAAAAAGCAGCCTTTGTGAATCGATTGAGATTTCAGTGATCAAGAATTCAGGGCTATTGTCGAATAACGAATCGGATGCAGAAAGATTAGTCTTCGAGTGTTTCATGCGCACATACAGACGCACTCCACTCCCCTCTTTATTCGTTCCATCATTACGAAAATTATTGTAGTTGTCAAGGTTAACGGTAGGGTCGTCGACAATTGGTGAAAGGAAGGTTTCAGAAATCGCAAGTATATCATAATCGGCTAGGTTACTATGGACCTAAATTTTGTTAAAATGGGTTCTCAAGCTATTTACGTTTACATCTCCAATTTTGACTGCAAGCTAATTCGCAGGGTTAGTAGTTGGACTATATAGTTTTGAGATCATGGTGCTTGATTGGCGTCATTGCATGGAGGAAAAAGCCGACAAAAGAGCTAGCAGATCAGTATCAGTATGGATAGGAATTAAGTTTGAGTTGATTGCTCTATGCATGCACACTGTTTTATTTTACGTTATTGGAAACGCATAGCCACGATCTACTTATGCATCCTGACCGCCCTCCTCCAAAGCGAATAAACCTTAGGAGGTAGCACCGGGCTCACATAGATCGGAGCTCCCTGTATGAACCAAAGATGTCGATTGATTTTTTTTTAGCAAGCCTCCATGAATGTTCAACTTTTTTGTAGAGAATTTTATTTGAATTATTTTTAACACGCTTTTATTAGCTTCACTTGTAACTATGTATGTAAGAAAATCTTGGAATATTAATTTGACCCACTTTCCAGTCTTCGATTAGGATGAAATTTTGCACACGCTCTGAATTCTGATGACAATATATGACTAGCTAAGAAACGTCATTAAAAATCCAATATGGCGGCCTCCACAAGATGGCGGACAGGCTATTTGAAATGCGACCCGCTGATATGGGTATCAAATAAAAAGGTTT
The DNA here is from genome assembly GCF_036245765.1 of Copidosoma floridanum. Lineage (NCBI taxonomy): Eukaryota > Metazoa > Arthropoda > Insecta > Hymenoptera > Encyrtidae > Copidosoma > Copidosoma floridanum. Next base: position 40,888 of record NW_028321911.1, read on the forward strand.
GATGCCAGGAATATGAAGAAATAGTCACGTGGCTTAAATCCACAAATGTTACGTTTGATTATAGTCAACTACAACCCAACACATTATCTTACGATTCGTTACATTTTATTATAATTCTAAAAAGACACTTGAATTTCGTGAAAAAGCAACTGTAGTAAACTGTAATAATCTGTGAGGAAGTGTTGTCATCTGTAAAATTTTACAACAGCTTACAGTTTTTTGCAGTTTATTACACTTTTTTATATTTTATTATCATTAATAACTTTAAGACACATTTCCTTACATTTTCGAATAAAATTTGCCTTGAATGAAAAAAAATTGAGTAACTATTATAAAAAAGTATAAGTCTAACAGCATGTGGTAAATCATATCAAAACGTAAAGAAAATGTAAGAAAATGTAACACAACAAAATAAAGTGTAAGAAACGTCCGAAATCCATGAGACTATTACAGTTCCTTATATTTTCTTACATTTTCTTGCGGGTTACGGCATATTATTACACATGTTCACTTTTTCTAACATTTTGTTACGTTTTTAAATTTCCGCTGGGGCAGTAAGAACTGTACACTAAAGCCTTAATTCCTTCACTTTAACTTATTGAACACTGGTGGTGAAAGGCAGTCCTGCACCGGTAGAAATCAATAGCACTCGATAGTCGATGGATGGTAGACAATCAGCAATAACAACGTCTTTGAAGCCTGTCGAAGATATTAGCGCAATGAGCCCGAAGATACCGGTGAACAGCTTTTAACGGTAGACAAACAGCTTTTAAAAGCAGACAAAACGGGCTCCTAGGCTCAAAAGAAGAGTGACCGTAAATTGTGCTCTCAGAAAACAGGAGCCATCCAGAGCCCGAGTGCCTGCAACAATTAGAGATACCTCGAAGAGGTACACACAGACGTTTGAGTAAATTGAAACATAGTGGAAAAGGTAACGTATTTTAGACATTTAAGTTAACACGTCTAGTCGATCTCTTACGTCTATATTGATACTCTAAGGGTGTGTGGAATCATTAACAAAAAAAGCTTACAAATATTATCAAAAATGGCTCCTTTGCTAGCTTCGCTTGCTCGCTCGTGTTTCAGCAAATAACCAAATCCTACGAAGTACTGACAGTAGAGTAGCCAACTACATATGTATAAAATTAATTTTAAAAAAAGTTTATAAATATTATTGGTAATGGCTCCTTTTCGAGCTTCACTCGCTCGCTCGCGTTGATAGCTTGCATAACAGTTATTATATTTAAGTAATCTTTCTTAATATTTTTTACGATTTAAATCACACTTTCTGCATCCAAATAAAAACCTCGAGTTATCGTACTTTCGAGTTTGATATCTCGAAAACGCGTCAAGATAGAATTTTTTTTTTTCATGATCCTTGAGATGTTTTTTATCGAAAACCACACTTACCTTTTGTTGCTACAGGAATCGTAGAATCCTCGTTTGCCTCTATTATTCGATAATTACCGTACTTACTTTATTTATTTTATCTCTAGAAGGTATTTTTTCTTGTCAGAGCAAGTTTTATTAGAATTTTGGACATTCATCATCTTTCCACTGATCTATGTTTATCAATTATTAAACTTTTACAAGTTCAACAAAATTATTAGGAATGTTGCTTTTGGCATTCTTTTTTTTCTCTTTAGTTTAAGCTAAATAATAAAAAAAAGTGTTTATCAAACAAACAAGAATAAATTTCAAATCTGTTACGTATTTCACTTGTATTATTCATAAATACAATCCTTGTTGTTAATACAGGTGTATCTAGAAAATACACATAAATTAAACTTGAAAAATAATTTAATTATAAAATCACTTACACTACAATGAAGCAATTGATTCTTAGTGTACAGGTTGGTAACCTCTTTTTTAAAAAGTATTACTATTATAAGTTTCAGATATGTAATCACAAAGATTTTTAATGAATACTGTTATTTACATTATCTTACTACCTCATAAAAAACAATGATGATTTGACAAGAAAAAGGCAAACATATCTAATCAAATATTAATCAGTTGTATAAATAAAATATGGATGGCATAAAAATATTTGGCGGACGTGTAGTTTATCCCACCCTTTGAGAAGTTGGCTGAGAGTTGATACAATGCTGCCAACTTGTACGTTTCAACATACTCTTTGTCTAGAGGCGGGAAATTCAAATAAGTATTGCACAGATCACATGTCCCTCGGCCTGTGTTACGCACATATATGCTGTGTATATATATGCATGGCATATATATGTTCGTTTATATCGTGGTGGGTGGGTGGGTCGGTGTAGGCGAAGGGGGGGACAAAGGGGCGAAGCCCCCCTCCTAATGTATTAAGAGTCGTTTTTTTTTTTTTTTATTTGAAATTTGAATAAACCACCTTTTTGCAACCCTCGCGCATATAAATTGTGGTCTTATATTTCAACTTCGAATTTGTTTATTGCTGTATAGTTTTAATAGCGTTAACCTCGTTTCCTTCGTGTCTTTGGTTTTTCAAATAATTTCTCGTGATAATGGTAATTTTACTTGATTTGTTTGTAAAGGAAGTGACGCAAACACCTTAACGAACTATCGTTGATTGTCAGACCCGTGGTTTATTGCCTTTATTCGCGATGTGTTTTAAGTGTGACATCGAAATGTGCTTAGCTGAAAAAAACACCTCAGACAAATACACCTATAGCGATGCCGCAAGTGAAAGTCTACGAAGTCCGTGCGAACTGGTAAGTGGTTTGAAGGCTCCCACCTCTCGATCCATAAAATATTACAACTGATGTAAAAGTGGTGTAATAAGTTCTCTCAACAACACCTAATGAAAGAATATATATGCAATAAACCATCTATTGATTGGTGTAATTTTTGTCGGAAGGTATGCGTTGATATTGTTTTTAAACTGTCTTCGTCAGAACAAATCGGGGGTGAAGGTAAAATCATCGAGATCGATGTGTCTAAGTTTGCATGGTAAACGAAAATATAATCGAGGCAAGCGTGTTAAAGGTCAGTGGGTGTTTGGTGGAGTGGAAAGTGGCAGCAATAAATGCTTTCTCTTGACTGTTGCTAATAGATTTGCTGATATATTGGTACCTTTTATCAAAAAGTGTATTCGACCTGGAACGACAATCAGGAGCGACTATTGGAAGTTGCATGATCAATTGAAAAAAGAGGGGTATCAACATTTATCAGTGAATCATTCGGTAACATTCAAAGATAAAGAGACGAACGCTTGTACGAATACGATCGAAGATTTGTGGACTGCTGTCAAGAGGATATTTCCTGCAGCTGATAGGAGCAAAAATCATTTTGATTCTTACTTAGCGCAATTTATGTATATCTTCGTATAAGAGCAGATGAACCATGTATCTTTGAGGCATAAAAATTCACTTCCATCACACTTTTTCTCAAGGCCAAAATCTGAAGTCGTTGATTTACTCTCACGATTAACACACCTATTCGCTACGTGCACAATTTTGAAGCAGCACCAACCAGGGAAAAACGAGAATTTTTGTCTTTGCATTGCAGAAGGCAATATTCGCGATACGTGCTTCATATACAATGTTTGTTTTCGTTTTTGAAGTCAGAGCTTCTGCATCTTTTCGGGTTACGCCAGCTAACAGCTGTAAAAGATACACAGTATAAGATAGATATATTTCATTGCATTTCAATCAAGATGTTTCAATAAACATGCAAGAGTAAAATGTGTACAAATTACTCATAATTTTAGTAAAAATTTAATCTTTAGAAATATTGTAGATGTATATAAAAACACAAGTTCCTCATGTTAGTCATGCTTGGCAGTCTACTAGCAGAAGGCAAACATATCGTTTAGTTTCACATATTAGCACAGGTATATTGCTGCGATCGCATTTTCTGATTGTGCACGCAGCGAATAGAAGTATAACTTCAATAAATAAAGCGACCATTAAGTACCCCACGTTATGTAGTAGAAGGCGCTTGCGTTATTATTTTATGCCTTATCAATAAATGTAGCGACTAGTAAGCACCTCGAGTTGTGTGATGATTGGAGTTCGCATTATTATTTAATATGTTTTAATAAATATTGAAGCTTGTGAGGCTGCTGATGGGTGCGTTGGGTTATTGGGTTACATAGCTTAGGGTTAATTTATTACATATGTAATGCTGTCAAGTTATTTGGGTTTTGCGTCATGCTCCATATAGCCAGTTTGAATTTCGCGATGGATCATGTGCCACTTTCGAGAGCGCTGGCCCTGCTTGTGCCCATAGCCTCCAGTCCTTTCCGACAAGAATATATATATGATCCAAAGGCTAAGATTAGAGCTTGGCCAGGCAAGCCTTACGTCAATACCACGGCTTGGGCAGGCTTAAATGTAAAGTTTATTACACGGTGTAATGAGTTTGTGTTTGACCGCAGGCTATGATCAGGGCCTGGCCAGGGTATATGTATAATAACGTATATCTACTATACAGTACTACAGTACCCGATCAGAAATCTTAGTGCATGGGGCGCTCATGAGTACCTCGCGAGATTGCTCCATTAACCACTGGAGGGCCTAGTGAGGCTGTATCACGGGGGGGACGTGGGGCCCTCGTGAGGTATCCTTCATAAGAGCTGTATCTCTATGTAAGCATAACGAAAAAAAAACGCTTAAGATTATTTTTAAAACTTGGAAAGTGTTTCAGCCCTAACGTAATATTAATTAGAAAGTAAATAAAGTAAAGAAATCGAGATTTTTTAAATATTTGAAGGTAATAATGAGCATGATCCACATATTTTATAGTACTCCCCCATTACAGTACATCGCTCGCATGAGGAATACCCTGTACGACCTTTGATAGATTTGACAAACGATCGAGCAGGTTGATCGCAAATGAAAGAGTGAGTTTTTACTTGGAATTGAATGTTGTCAATGGTAATACCATTTTTCAATAAATTTTTTTACTCAAGAACAAAGTCTTGCAAAAATTTTAGCGCTGATTTTGGCTTTCCTGTACCAAAATATACAGCGATACTAAGGGGTTTGTAATAACATATTTTTAACATAAATTTTACTTAGAATAGGCCAAAACTCCTTAGAACTAGATTTAAATAATGATAGTCCATCAACATGGAATTGTAAATTGATAACTTTTTCAGAATGCAAAGACACATTAATATTTCTTTTTACCTAATCTGTAATCCCGAAATATACATACTCTGACAAGTCATTTTCATCATCTTTCTTGAATTTTTTTATTTTATCTTTTAATTTATAATTTTTTTTTAATAAGGTAAGTGGCAGCTCCGGATGAAATTTTTTCAGTCGCTTCAACAACGAATCAATATTTGAATGAGTGTAATATTACATTCTACAGCCCAATTCTTCAGCTCTTCTGTTACTGAAGATTCTTGTTTAGGTTCATCAACAATTGTATGAGGATTTTCACTATTTTTTCCGTCACTATCGGCAAATAAATTTTGTTGTTCGCTTCCAAATTGATCAACATTTATAAAATAATTTGGTGGAGGATAAGCTGCTCTGTTGTCATCTTGTATGGAAACATCCATCAAGTCTGAGCTATCTGATGTAATCACACTATTATTATCTACTTGAATACGCTTCGCATCACGATATTTTTTAACTCTTTCATTATTTAATAATGGTGACCGTTTTGTTTTGTCACTCATTTTTAGGATAACTTTTTAGTCACTACTAATTTATATAGAAATAATTCAGTTTCAATATTTTTTCTGTTTGACAGCTCCAAAAAATCTGTTTATATGAGATAAAATTAGGTTATTGGGGTGACCTCACGAGGGCCTCGACCTCGACTGCGCCCTGTGATGCACCTCTTGAGGTTTTACTGAGGCAGCCTCGTGAGGCCCTCATGAACTATTGAGGTAGCCTCTTTAGATTTCTGATCGGGTAGGGTTTATGGTAAATATATGTATATTCAACGCTTTTGGATCAAAACAACACGATAAATAATTTTAGCAAGTATTGAAAGGAAACATCATTGCATGGATTATCGCTGCTTTTAAACTTTTTTTAGTGACATGCAATGCTTAATTTTTTATCATACAAGAAAATGATGATTGAATTTTTACAAATCTAAGTTCTTTGATTTTTACATCATTATCACTGTAGCCACAAACTCAGAAATACTGTCTTGCTCATCGCATTGATCATAATTCACTTGAAAATTGGTCTAACGTTGGTTATTTGTTTCACTCATATTTGTAGCAATCATGCTATATCAAGCTTAATTTTTTTTCTCAAAATTTGCGCTGTCTCAGAATTTTTCTTTTAGTCGTTAAATTTTCTCACTTGTCACGTCTAGTGACGTCTACCCACACACCCACAGTCAATAGCAAATACCACATGATGTTCATCACCCAGCGGCCATACCCACAAATCGATATCAACGCACACTCGGTTGATCGCGTGCTCACTAGCCATTTCTGCTCCCTCACTCCACCCCACCTAATTCAACATCTGGCTTATGCCTGCAGCTGCACCTTTTTTCCAAGAATATGTTAATCAAATTTACCTCCACTTTTTGACTCACCACCGGTCCTACCCCTGATTATCGATCCGATTTAGGGTTTTGCGCCCTGCGAGCTCGTCCTCTTTGCTGGAGAAACCGCCGATCAACAAGCAAGTAGCCGGTATTGACTAAAGCAAATTGTATTATTAGATGTTTATATAATTGTTTAAATTGTTGTTATAATATTTGTGAATCAATAAATCAAGTTTTGTTAACTATTCAATTGAGCTTTTCATTTCTGATCGTGTATTACCGACTTCCCACGCAATGTACTTCACTGGCCAACCCACGAGAGCTGTTAGCTGCTAATTGCCCATTACTCGTTAATGAGGTACTGGTAAATTACTTTTAGTATTTTAACTAACTCTTGAAAACTCTGCTGATAAACACTGCGCGCTGCACGCTGCATTTAAATACTCGCACGTCAAAGTTATGTTGAAGATCCACAACGTAACAACTATATTTTGTTTAATGTAAATTTAAGAAACAAATGAACAAGCATAAGCAAACAGAAGATAAATAGAAGTGTGTGTATATGTACATACACATGTGGATGTACACGTATGTGTTACGTAACACATACGTACGTGACGAAAGTCGAAGGTTATACAGTAAACCTATCTATGTAGTACAACATTAGGGCCTGGCCATACCCTTTCGATAACCTCATTACAATTCTGGCCAGGCCCTGGTATTCAGCTACGGCCGTCTAGGCGTATAGTTGTCATTTTTTAGCAGGGATAGCCATTAGCCAGGTAGAAAAACGGTTGTAGAAAAGCTAAGTTTTCTACGTGTAGAAAACACGTAAGATATTGTAAGGGATTTCAAGGTTTTTCTACATAGTATTCAACATGGAGTTTTCGACACTGACATAACCTTAATTTACCTTCATTTCAAGTAAAAGCACGTAAATTCCGTCTACTCAGTACGTATACATATACAAATAGACTGCACGGCTCAACGAGCTGGCTGACATCAAGACTGAAGAGAGAGCACCTCGTGCGGAGAGAGAGGCATCGGGTGTTCTCCTCCTCTCGTAGTCTCCCCACTACTCTCATGGTTAGAAAGAAAAAGAGGTACGGTATGTGTTGCGCTCTCTCTCTGGTCTTGGTGTCACCCAGCTTGTTGGGCTGCGCAGTCTATTTGTATATGTCTAAGACTCAGTAATGACTACCAAATTTGCGGGAATTTTAAATTAGCCATATGGAACAAGACGCAAAACTCCAGATAACTCGACAAAATTTCACACACCATAACTTAATAAATAATTCCCAAGCGATTCAATCCAGTAACCTAACCCACCTATCAGCAGTCTCACGAGCTTTAATAATTAATAAAATACATTAAATAACGCAAGTGCCAATTACCACAACCCAGGGTGCTTACTGGTCGCTGTAATAATTAATCAATTACAATAAATAATAACGCAAGGGCTAATCACCGCACAACCCGGGGCGCTTCTGGTCACTTTGTTAATTAATAAAATAACACAAGTGCCCATCACTGCATAACCCAGTGCGCCTACTGGTTGCTTTGTTAATTAATAAAATAAATAAAACAACGCAAGAAATCATCAAAACACAATTTAGGGCGCTTTCTGGTTGCCTCATTTATTATTAAAATAAATAAAACAACGCAAGCGCCAATTACCACAAAACTCAGGGTGATTACTGGTTGCTTTATTTATTAATAAAATGAATAAAATAACGCAAGTGCCAATCACCACAAATCTTAGGGCTCTTCCTGGTCACTTTGTTAACTAATAAAATAAATTAAATAACGGAAGTGCCAATTACTGCAAAACCCGGGGGCTTACTGATCATTTTGAAAATTAATAAAATTTATTAGGTAATTACGCGAATACTCATCACCAGATCATCCAGGGCACTCACTGGTCACTAGTGGTTGCGCTTAATTGGTGCTGGGTTTAGTATTTGGTGCTTTTTAATAATGAATAATGCAACCAGTTAGCACTCCGGGTTGTCAAATGATTGACGCTTGCGTTATTTTATTTAATTTATTAATAAATAAAGCGACCAGTAAGCGCTCTGGGTTGTGCGGTGATCATAGCTCCTGCGTTTTTCTGGTAATTAACAAAGCAACCAGTAAGTCCCCCGGGTTGTGTTGTAATTGGCGCTTGCGTTTTCTTATTAATTACCAAAGCGACTAAAAAGCGCCTCGTGTTATGCGGTGATTGGCGCTTGCGTTACTGTGTATTATAATACATCAATTATTATAGCAATCAGAAAGCACGCTGGGTTGTGGTAATTGGCACTTGCGTTATTTAATGTATTTTATTAATTATTAAAGCTCGTGAGACTGCTGATGGGTGGGTTGGGTTATTGGGTTGAATAGTTTGGGATTAATTTATTAAGTTATCGTGTATGAATTTTTCTCGAGTTATCTAAGTTTTTGCGTCTTGCTCCATATAGCCAATTTGTTGGCTTGATAGCCACTTATGGGAGGGCTATACTGTGTATGATACATATTAGGCGTTGAATTAAATCTTGTGAATCCAAAAATTCATTTTGATGTTTGATTGTTCTAATTATAGCAACAACGTTTTTCGTGTTAGCCACAGAGTTTTTCTAATCATCCAGAAGAAGTATACCTTCTCCAGTTTTTTCTTTCTAACAGATTCATGGAATTGACGATATTTTTTATTTAAAATTGACCCAGCTAAAGTTTTCCTGGACAGAGGGTCGTTATTAGGATTGAGACTTCTCACAAAATCTGTAAAATATACTGAATCTACAGTGATTAAAGGTAAAGTGCAACTAAAGAAAAATGCCGCTTATTTACATCGATTTCAATTTTCCTAAAAATAAATAAAATCATTTAAGTACACAAATTTTTTTTTAAGTCATGTCCTTATTATCTGTATTTAGTTTACCTTCCTCGATTCATTTTTTTTTGTATCTTAACAATGCACAGTTGATAAGCTTATAAGCATGTACACAGTTTAAAAGATAAAAGCTTTATATTCATTTCTATACCGTTTTGAGGTTTACAAAAAGTTCAATTCATTTTTTTACGTTCTCTACAGTTTTATATGTTTTTAACAGTTTCTTACGAATCTACAGTAGAATATTGAAAATTTCGTAGAAAACCCATCCCTGCAGGTCAGGACGCGGGCACATTGAGAGCGTAACGCGTACCGCGTAACCGTTTGAGCCGTTAAGAGTGAGAGGGGTGAAATACGCGAGCCTCTCTCTCACTCTCATGGACTTGAACAATTACAGGGTGTGCTTTAATTACGCTCTCCATGTGACCGCAGCCTTTCGACCTACGAGCTACGAGCTACGAGCCTACTCCGTAAGTGTGCAAGAGAGAAAGACTCACTCTTTCTACGCGAGCCCCACTGCCCGACTGCCCCAGCTCCAGGCTCCAGCTGCTAATAAGCGGTCTATTCTTTATATGTCCATGATTATGGATTGAGTGAATTTGGGTCAAGGACTCAAGGTTTGTGCATAGAGATATGAGAATTGGGTGATTGAATAAAATTTTTATTGGCAGTTTGAGTCCATTATTGCCATAACACAAATGAGAATTGGGATTGGCAACATAGTGGTCGCGCCATCTGTTGGTGAGTTTGCAAGCAGCGAGAGGAGGCTTTTTTGTAGGCTCAAAACTCAATTAGTGCTCGCAAGTGTAATTAGTTTATTCTTTATGAATATTTTATGAATATCAATTAATTGTTGTGACAGTGTGTGTAATAGGTAGATTAATTAGAAGTGTATCTGTGATTAGCGCTGTAACATTGTTGACAAAGTAAGTGGCTTGCAATTTTTTATTTATATTAAATTTTGTAATGTTAACATTTGTGCAGTGTACACTCAATAGGGACTATGTAGTTAATTTTAAAAAATACATACATTTTTTAGTGAACAAAAATGTATTTAACAATCTATGTAATATGACAGTCTCGCAATATTAAAAATGAGCCTTTAAAAATTGTTGGAGGAATCAATGAGAGTGGTGATTTTACATGACATGTACATACTTGCAAGGCTGAATTAAGTAAAAAATGCTAGCATACTTTGGCAACTTTGTTATTTGGCAACAGGTAAAAGTAAATTACATTTAATTGTTTTATTTTAAACTATTAATATTATTCCTATGTATAAACACAAAATCTTACTGCTTCCATTAATAGACTTGATAAAACAATGAAATGTAATTTACTTACCTGTTGCAAAATAACAAAGTTGTCAAAATATGCTTGCATTTTTTACTTAATTCAGACTTGCAAGTATGTATATGTCATGTAAAATTGACCACTCTCATTGATTCCTCCAACAATTTTTAAAGGCTCATTTTTAATATTGCGAGACTCTCATATTACATAGATTATTGTTCAATACATTTTTGTTCACTAAAAAATGTATGTATTTTTTAAAATTAACCACACAGTCCCTATTGAGTGTACACTGCACAAATGTTAACATTACAAAATTTAATATAAATAAAAATTTGCAAGCCACTTACTTTGTCAACAATGTTACAGGGCTAATCCCAGATATACTTCTAAGTAATCTACCTATTACACACACTGTCACAACAATTAATTAATATTCATAAAGAATAAACTAATTACACGTGGGAGCACTGATTAAGTTTTGAGCCTGCAAAAAAAGCTTTTTCTCGCTGCTTGCAAATTCACCAACAGATGGCGCGACCGGTATGTTGCCAATCCCAATGGAGTGTCGGTCCAAACCATGGTTTCATGGTCATTGTATTTCGCGTAAAACAATTGTATCGATAAATAGAAGTAGAAGTGATCATACCGCTCTTAACTGTGACTTACATAGATTTAATATTGTAAACTCTGATAGATGCGAATGTGACAAAGATTCCGATAACTTAGAACATATTTTTTGGCAATGTGATATATACAAAAATGAAAGGACCAAAATGTTAAATAAGTTTTATAAAATCGGTAAAAATGGTCCATTTTCCATAAAAAATTTACTAGCCAATTTAGACGAACAAACAATCCCAATACTAGCTAATTTTATCGATAGTATAGATAAAAATATTTAATTTAATACCCTCCTAAATAGCAAATAAGACATTTGGCTAAGCTTTATAAATTATTTTCTATACCAATAATATAATTATTGTAATTCAATCGATATCTTATCTCATATAACTGGATATGTATATATACTAGTGTATAATACCTAAATGGATCTCATTATGTAATATTCTCATGTATACTACCTGCTCCATTTCGATAGAAATGACTATGTAACTATAAGTTCAAAAGCCAATAAAAAACTATTCAATCAATCAATCCCAATGGAGTGCGCTATAAGCTAAGCCCCCAGCCCCCAGCCCCAGCCCTTACAATCCTGAACTAAGCTGTGTCCCACGGTTTGGGAGAACGCTGCAAAATTTTTTTGCGTGTTTCTAACTCTTGTGATTGAAAAGAGACACACAGAGAATCCTTACACCGATCTTTCTCGCCACCAATGCAAACATTGACGGACAGAGTTATGTGGGTCTAGCGCTCTCTATTTTTTTATCTCTGTGGGTTTGCGCTTTGCGCTATGACTGCATAGAGGTATTAGAATATAATATTCTTATGTCTCTATATATTGCAAATGTATGTGTGCGGAAGCGGCGGACTGTCGCCTTTTCGGCTGTCGCGTAATTTTGGATTTTTTAAACACAACAGTTATGTAAGTACTAAATGTAAGTATCGTTATTTCTTATTTTGTGTCTTTCAGTTGCATTTGCAAACTTGGGACGATGAAATGAAGTATTAATAAGAATTTAAGGATTATCTTTGATTATTATTGTAACTGTTAGTACAGTCCGTTGGAAACTCTATTTGCAAGTTGGCAATATGGCAAGGATCAGAGCATCCATGTTAAAAAGTGTGTGCTACTGTGGTGATTAAACAGTGTGTATCTATCTATGATGATACATTTAAATAATCTGATCATGAAACTAGGAATGTTATGTTCCAAGATCTTTAAAGAAATGGTAGTACATACAAACAGTGCTCTTAAATATGGTATTGTAATAGTCCTATATGAAATTTAAACCAATTGACTATTTACATCCCCTATTAAAAATCCACAGATGTGTCAGGAGATAGTTTAGACTGACTTCATAAACTCAAGAGTACAATTCCAAATGCCAAGTTACTATTTTGTATTAAAAAAACATCTGATTCTATGTATAGTTCTTTTCATAAGAACAATTTTCCTAATTCTTAAATTTGTTGTGCTCTTAAAGAGTCAATCATGAATTAAATTGAAATTTGAAGACTTATTCATAAAACAAAGTTAAATTCGATATAATGAGCATAATCATGGGAGTGCCACTAGACAAGTCTGTAGACCTATAGTCGCGTTAAATCTACCGTTCCTTTATAAAAAAAAAAATAAGTGATAATTTCTCTTTTATTCTTTACAGCTGCTGACCATGTACATGAAACAAATTTATCCTTCAAGACAGTATGCCTCTATTTTTTGCAACATCATCTACTATCTGATATTTTCAATCTAATATCGTGTCTCTCATAAGTATACAATTAAGTACATAATTTATAACAAAAATATTGTACCCCCTATCCTCCACAAAGGTGGGGCAGGCACCTACGACTTGGACAATGATGGTTTCATACAGAGAATACCATGACGCATCATAAGTATAAGATCAACTTTGACTTCAACTCCATTGGCAACAAGGAAACAGGGTTTAAAATGATAGAGGAGTCCATGAGCGTAAGAGTACTGTAACAGGAGGTAGCTTATTAGTGTGTATAAGTTTGCAACCCTTTGAAAAGTTCAGTTGGTGCCAGGGGTGGTGGCAGAATGAGTGTGCAGCAGACAGCAAGAGCCGCGGCGGAATCGCATAAGGCTCGTGACTGGGCCACATCACTCATCAATAGATTTGAAGAACAGGTAGGTAACGACCTTTTGGATGCTCTCGTTCATACTTACAAGCATGCTTGATTAATAGTACCTATATCTTACTCCACTGTTTGTCTTACTGCTTTCTGGCTTAAATACACCGTTTACCTGACCGTTTGCTTACCTGCATTTATGTATGAAAAAACGTGTTACTGATTATCGATTGAACATTTATAAAAAAAACCAGGTTTGGGTCTTGGGATTCACGACAGATTTGAAACATTAAAGAACATGTTATTAAACTTGGAAGCATTTGATGATCTATGATGAAAATAGTTGTTTTTGTCGGATAAGTGCCATCGTCTCCAAGGCTATTTTGCGGCTCGAGGAACCTGCGAAACAAGACCCAAGGAACGAGAGGCAGCCACGGAGAAATGGCGCTTATGTGGCGAATCCTATTATTTTTTCTACCGAGCGCACACCAGTCTCTCAAAAACGCGGGAGGCAGGAAAAGTATTTATTTTTTTGACTCTAAATAATGTTGATTTCTTATTTTTATGTTTAAAAAAACAGTTTATTTATGAATATGTATTTTTATCAGTGAATATTACAGATTAGGAAAAAGCAAATTCTGTTTATATTTTTTTGTTTATTAACATAATTCTATACTACCTACCTTCACATAGGTACCCTGCTATAAAAGGTCGTTTCAAGTCGATTCAAAAAATTCCAATCCGTTCCAATAGTGAATCTTAATACCACAAAATCCCATTGGAACCGATTGATTATATGAACGCCAATTCAAGTCGATTGGAATGTGTTGATTCAAGTCGATTCAACCCAATTAGAGTGAATGATAAAAAAAATATTGAAAAAAATTTTTTTTCATCTCCGAATGATTGTACCACTATTTTGGACTCATATAAATTTTTTAAAATCCGGAATTTGTTATTATGAATTTACTATAAAAGTTTAAATGTTACAGTGGCGGGGATTGGAACCCGGATCCTTTGGGTCGGGAGGCTAACACTAAGTCGACTGAGCTAAAAGAGACTTCGACAAATAATGTAATTTTATCGTACATATACTGTACTTAAATTTCAATTGATATTCATGGAATTTAAGTTGATTTCTATTCATCAGAAACATATTTAATTCAATTTTCATTTATATTTTAGAAAAAAAAATTTTTTTTTCAATATGTACCACTATGTGGTTTGTAAAAGAATCGACTTTAATAGTCAAAAGTAGCATTGAAGTCAATCGACTTAAATCGACATTTTGGATCTGGGCAAGTCAATCGGCTTCAATAGGTACTTAAAAGTGGCATTGAAAATCGACTTGAATCGGCATTTTAGACGGGAGCAATTCAATAACCCTAATAGAAAATTTTTCAGTCTATGTTAATCGACTTTATATGTGACTATTAATAATTTTAAGGTAATAATCTATGTTATTGATTTTATTTTTTCTTTTTTTTTTTTATTTTCTGACGAACTAGAATAAAACTCGCTAGTAAATTATATTTAAGTTAACGGTGACATCCTATGTCATATACTTGATATTCATTACTTTGAAATACACAGCTCCGTTAAAAACTTATAAAAAGCGAATGCTCAGCGATTGCTAAACATTGAGCTATATAGCTGCTTTTGCAATCTTGTGACATATAACTTACTTCCTTTGAAAAAAGCTGCCATCTCTAACTACGCGTACAATTTCCAAATAATCTTACATAGCGCTCATCTTACAACAATCAATTTGCACTAAATGTCCGCAAGAATGAAAACAATCAGCAGTTTCAACATTTATTACTGAGAATAATCCACTGCGAATGTCGTGAACAGTTTCAACATCAACTGCACCAAATGCAACAACCGAGAGATCAGCGATTTTTACCATTGTTCGCGGTATAGTTGTTGCACCACGTTTATGCTTGTGTAAATTGAGAGTAATTGGGTTAAGCTCTGATTGGTCGTTCGGATCCCCAACTTGACGTGTCCTCTTTAATTGCAAGAGTATAAAAACTCCTTGCACATACCAATAATCGCCTTTTCTCTTTCATCAAGTGCTCCAAAGTAACTATAAAGGTTGGAGAGTGAGTTCTGTTGCGTCTTTTAAGCGGATGTAAGACTTAGTTCATTGATTAAGTTACGTATTCAAAGCGTGCATTTCAAGTAAATGTAAGACTTAGTTCGGTGACTAAGCTGTGTGAGAAAAGCTCGAGCAAACCAAGCCACTGTAAACTCGCCTAAAGAGTGAATCAAGGAGGAACAAGAAAAAAAGGACCGTCGACTTGGGTTCCGACGTTAAAAGCAGCAGCCTAATTATTTCCATCGCCACGAGTACTCTCGTGTAGGATTAAGATCATCGTTGCGGTCAACTTTGTAAGATCTTGCGACTGCGTGCGCGCAAGCAGCGGTTAACCAACGACCACAGAAGTAAGTTAAGTTAAGAAAAATAAGAACTTGTTAAAATATTGTAAACGCGAATCTGAACCTTCATAATTTATATTATTTGTAAAATTAATTATTTTCGGCATCACTGAATTATTAAATCATCAGATAAGACATAACTTGGTTGTTGATCATATTTCTTTTCTTAAATAAAATACTCCAATTACTAAATTATATAAAATATTCCAAGAATCAAAATTTTGATTGATAGAAATATAAATTTTACTTTGATGAATAAATTATATACCAAGGAAAAATTAAATACATAACGGATGATAAAGACCTTACAAGGACGTAAGATAAAGAGATGGATAAAATACGCTACGACCATATTACATCAGATAAATTCAAACAGTAGGTCAACGCCAGCTCGGCATACGATATACCAACACTTCTCTACACATACCAATCGTTGAAACCTAACACCACAACGCCGAGTCAACGATTTAAAAGAAAAGCATACTGTAAGAGCAAATAAGGCCTTTGGGCCGACGGCTGGTTCCTGCCAAATAAAAATTAAATTTATTTGTTTGTAGAACGAATCTACGAGTTCCGCCCTTCACTTAGAAGTTCGGACGTAACATAACAAACGTTATTAAACTTAATCGAAATACAAACACAATGAATAATCTAATAATAAAATATACAAAGTTACTAAAAATTTAATTTGAAAAAATTGGGTAACAGACTTCAATTAGTGAAAATTTCTACTAAAGCTGATTAAAATAAATAGTGCATTGAAAATTTTTTATTCGTGTCAATGAAATAAAAGAAGGAAAATTGCTCCAAAATGCCGATTCAAGTCAATTGACTTCAATGCCACTTTTGCCTATTGAAGCCGATTGACTTGCCCAGATCCAAAATGCCGATTCAAGTCGATTGACTTTAATGACACTTTTGACCATTAAAGTCGATTGAAAATCAAAATATCCATAAGTCCCATTAAAGTCGATTCATTTCAATCGACTAAATAGTGTGATCCGATTAGACCTATTCAAGTCGATTCAAGCCGATTAATTTTGAATCGACTTGAATCCGTCTTTTATAGCAGGGTACATACATTAGATTAACAAAAACGTTCGTGTGTATTACTTTCTCTGTCTCTTTTTGGATATACGGAAAACGATTTGGCACTACAACAGCTTAGCTGGTGATTAAAGTTCTTATTTGAGTTCAACCACATCTTTGAGGTATAACAGTCCTGAGCTCGACTTTACACAGAAAGAGGATTGCACTGTGTGCGTTCAATATAGCATTGAACGGCGACGTGTCAATCGTTGGCACCACCAAGCTCTTACGGTAGGCTCTTTACAGTTCAGTGGTAGCACTGAACGTTCAGAAGCCAAAGATGGGGAGTGCCCGAGCTCGAGTCATGGGACCATTTCGGCACATTGGAAGGGCTCAGCTTCGTTGTGTACATATAGGTATACTTTGATCATTAAATCTTCCAAAAGTATACCTATATATACAAAGAAGCCGAGCCCTTCCAATGTGCCGATTTGGTCTCATGACTCGAGCTCGGGCGCTCCCCCTCTTTGGCTTCTGAACATTCAGTGCTACCATTGAACTGTAGAGAGCCTACCGTAAGAGTTTGGTGGTGCCAACGATTGACACGTCGCCGTTCGATGCTATATTAAACGCATATAGTGCAATCTTCTGCCTGTATAAAGTCGAGCCCAGGACTGTTATACCTCAAAGATGTGGTTGAACTCAAATATTTCAATCACATGGGCTGTTTCAGTGCCAAATCGTTTTCCGCGTACCTGTGTATTGTGCGTAGTTGAGAACGCGCGCGAATTTCGTTGGCTCTTTACTAAAGATGGGTTAAGATGGAGTTTGAATAAACAGAACTGAAAGAAATTTGAAAATAATCCTGTTCATAGAAGAAATTTTTTAAAAATGATGAAAAAATGGTACTAATTCTGATATAAAGTCATCATTTTCTACATGAGCAAAATATTAAAAAAAGCAATGAAAAAGGCCTACTTATATAAGTACAATAGAGAGAAGGTTTGAAGGTTTTTATTCATGACCTTAGGGTAAAACCCCATCTGGCCTATCAAATATGTATAAATTTTTACAATGAGCTTGCTGAAATACAAAATGGCTCTCTCGCCATGCAATACAGTCACTATATTTGAAATGAATCAAGATCAGTACAAGTTAGGCAAATCAAACAAAGGTGAAATCAAAAATCAAAGAAAGAAAAAGAAGATATAATAGGCCAAACTGTATGAATTCCCTAGATTTCAATCGATTTCACTAAAGCAGCTCACAGGTACCAACCCGGAATCGTCGAGGGAAGACTAGGGAAGGCAGAAGAGGGAGGAAATGGAACAATATAAATAATATCATGTACATTTCAAGTTCGCCACGGGAGAGGATACATAGTGAGGGGAGGGAAAAACAGGATGACTATTGATCAGTAAGCAGGCCCTCCTCCACGACTCTGGACTCCATCAATTTATTAAAGAGCAGGGTCCTGAAGGCGGCAAGCGACAAATCAAAAGAATAGGATGCTAGCGAATTCAGCAGGTAAGATGCCTGAACATGAAATGAATCCCTAAGTGCCTGAGTGCGCTGGTTTGGAATTTGCAAGGGGGGCACAAGTCGACGGGTAGGCGCTCTAGTCAGCGGACGATCAGCCCTTAGCGAAAAAAGTGAGAACAAGTAATCAGGGCAATGATGCTTGATAGTTTTGAACGCGAGTAATCCAGTAAAAAGTTGACGTCTTCTAGCTACCGATAGCCATTGAAGTTTGAGCCTATGAGGGGTGACGTGCGCTCTTCTAGGGAGACCACCAACAACAAAACGTACACAGGCGTTGAGCACTATCTAGAGTTTTAAGTTCCTAGTTGTGTCCAAAACCGTGTACACTGCACAGGCATAATCAAGAAGAGGAAACACCAGATTTTCAACTAACAACTTCCGAACCGGAATGGTCAACGCGAGCTTACAGAATTTAAGGGACCTAAGGGCAAAGTAAACACATTGTACAACTCCATTCACGTGAGCGGTCCAGTTCAGTGTAGGGGAGGAGCATCCAAAGATTCTTAGCACTATCAGAAAACGGGACAAATGAGGAGCCAATTCTCACCTGTGGGAGGTTAGCCAAGTCAAATCGCGACGTCTAAATTTGGCTACCCAGCAGCATCACCTTAGTTTTGCCAGTGTTTAGGGCAAGGCCATTTTCCGCCGCTCAGTTGACAATCGCCGCCACGTCCTCCGACAGCAGCGCCAAAGCCCTCTCCAGGTCAGCCGGGAGACAGTGCAAGTAAATCTGGGTGTCGTCCGCGTAAATCATGTGAGAGCAGTGTGAGAGCACTCTTGGAAGGTCATTAATGAAGAGAGAGAATAGCAGCGGTCCCAACACGCTGCCCTGCGGAACACCAGTCTTCACCGGTCTCAATTCGGAGAGAGCACGACCCTCGGCACCCACCGCCTGAACTCGGCATGACAAATAAGATTTAATAAGCGCAATCGCCAAATCGTCGAAGCCCATCCTATGAAGCTTTTGCAGCAACTTGTCATGCGGTACGAGTTCAAAGGCCTTCAAGAAGTCGAACAGGACTAACAAAGTCACCTTGCGTTAATCAATAGCTATTCTTATGTCATCCGTGACCCTGAGCAAAGCCGTTTGTGTACTGTGATCACTTCTAAACCCAGCTTGTCGGGGGTCCAAAAGCTCATGTCTGTGCAGGTAATGGACAATCTGTTGGTGGAGGATCCGTTCAAAAACTTTTGATAACGCTTGAAGAAGGGCTATCGGCCTGGTATCCGTCGGCGAAAGAGGAGTTTTAACCTTGGCTAACGGTGACAGCAATGCGCATCTCCAGGGCAACGGGAAATGGTCAGAGTCAATGCACGCATTGAAGAATCTAGCAAGAGTAACCGAGAGCACAGGAGCAGCAAGCTTAACCATCCCAGGTGACAAACCATAAAGATCGAGAGCCGAAGATGAAGAGCGCAACAGCACAGTACGCACCTCAAGAGCAGTCGTATGCCTAAATGAAAAAGTATTCCTTGGAAGCTGGGGCACCGGAAGAAGAGACAGCGGTGTGATGAACCTATCTGACTCAGGAGTGATGATCGCTCTGAAGCGAGCAGCGTAGGCATCGTTAAGCTCATCTGGATTAAACAGGTTAAGTGGGGACGGCAGATGCTGAGACGAGAGGCCAAGCCCACGAAATGTACGCCACTTTGCCCTCACGTCTGGCGCCCGATCAATTACCAGCGCAATGTGCTTATTCTTGGCTGTGCAAATTGCATTGGACGCTTGGGCACGCAACCTCCTAAATTTCGCCACATCTTCAAGGTGCCCCATCTGGCGAACTCTTCTGTAAGTTCGGTCCAAGATCATCCACGGAACCAAGATCACCAAGCGAACGTTCGAGAGCACCACACAGCACAGATAGGTCAATGCGACTCAGGTCCCTGATTTTATTTGTCTTTGTAGCCCTTATACCACCAACTTTGAGCACCAGCTTAATCCAATTATGACCGGTAATGACTGGCAAAATGGACTTGTCATACGAGACTATGCTTGAAGAACAAGTAACTGCGAATATGTCAAGCCATGTGTGGGACGGTGGGTCTCTCCAGAGAACATGGTGTGTGGGCGCCGAAGGTACAAGGCACAGTGAGAGCTCAGATAGTCTGTCTCGAAAGAATTTGGACGCGTCAGTAACAGTGCAGAAGTCGATGTTGAAATCTCCGATTATGATCACCTGGTCAAAAAATGGGGCATGCTCCGCAAGAGTATCGAAAAAAAGCAGCGGAAAAGAGGCTGTAGGTCTGCGGTAGACTATAACAAGAAGTAAAGAATAATTCTGTATCTGAAGCGAGAGCAAAATAAATTCTGGTGTATTATCAAAGATGGGATCGGATTGTGCAATCAATGTAAACTTATATTCTTTTTTAATATATGCCCCGACCCCACCCCCGCCACCCCCATCCTTGATGCGGTCCAACCTAATGAAGTTGTATCCTTGTAACGCGATAATAGAGTCGGCATCAGAAGGTAGGAGAAATGTCTCAGTCACTGCTAGCACATCAACATTTGCATCGGCTGCAAGGGCTTCTACCAGATGAAAGTGAGTTTTGAGACGTTCGACGTTAGAGTGTAAAATAACAACGTTGGTGGTGCCAGCAGAGACCAAAGGGGCAAGCGAGGGGGAGGGGCATGTTTGATGACTCGCCAAATGGGGTAAGATTCCCTATAGAGGCAGCGTGACGTTCCGGTTTAAGGTAGATAGCTCCTGAAGAGAGTGCACCGGCACCGGTGCAGCGTCCCAAGTAGGTCTCAGATAAACCGTGTAGTTCTTGATGTATGGTGGCCGCAGTCTGAGAGCGCGCTGTTCAGCTCTTGCACGAGAAAGCAGTTGGAAGATTTCCTTGGGCCAAAAAACACGACAGTACAATTTAGTGGACCCGCCGGTACCGAAAACATTTTGTGCAGTAAGGTCCTTCAGCTTAAATGAATACTGCATAACCATGTCACGATCTGAGGCTGAACTAAGTCTCAAAACTAAGCCCTTGAACACAACAGAAGATGCCGGTTGCTTGGGCCGAGTACCCTCAGGTGAGGTCCATGGGCGCACAAAGAACAAACCTACTTATTTTTTTTTGCACATCAAACCGTTAAAAGATATAAGCAAAACGAACTTTAAAACACTATTTTACACAATTTTGACATTATTAGACCACTCAAAAATAATCATAACCATTTTTTTTGAAATCGGTAGGCTCAATTATATGTAATATGAAAAACGCCCAATTATAGATCAATTTTCTAATTCACAACTTTCACGGTTGCTATCCATGAATTATAAGAACAAAGATTGGATTGGCATGCATCGATCAATAAGGTCCTGGCACAATCGATAAGGACCCGGATTATCAATCCAAAGGGTGTGGTTTGATTCTTGGAGTCAGTAAAATTTAAAAATTTTATTTACTTATGTAATATATATGCGTACGTATGTATATGCTATACATACATTACATATGTTATATTTAATCATTATATACTCTTCTACATAGCTAAATATACGGGTAGTACGCTTTAAAAACGAGAGAGGGGCAGCAGTAAGCGCGCGGAGAACGAGATAGAGAGCCGAGCCAAGTTTAACCGCACGCAAAAAAAAATCAAGCAAGTATGACA
This sequence comes from Copidosoma floridanum, assembly GCF_036245765.1. Lineage (NCBI taxonomy): Eukaryota > Metazoa > Arthropoda > Insecta > Hymenoptera > Encyrtidae > Copidosoma > Copidosoma floridanum. Next base: position 62,862 of record NW_028321911.1, read on the forward strand.
TGAACACCATTTATACTTTGATTGTATGAGTTGAATCTTGCATAAAATGAATGGGTTCATAGAGTAACACTGTGAATTTCAAACGTTTACAGTATAAGATAAGTCGAAGCGAGTACACTATGTAATGCTAGCTTACATAGTATGAGCATCATAGGCTTAGCGCGTTAAGCCCATGCGTAGAGTATTTCGTGTGTACTCACACTGATTTTTGGTTCAAGCCATGAATGACAGAACAGACTCTTAAGGAATTCTACATGACTCATCACGTTGTTGGAAATTGTAAACAGTTGTATCATAATGAGGAAGTTATTATATACATTTAGAATCTATTCTCAAATTATTTAACGACACCACAACCTCAAAAAAATGAAAAACGCTGTATCTAAAAGGGGAAGCAAGATAGACCAAAAATAACAATTCGTTAATTGATAAGATTTTCTTAAAACAAATATATATATATGTATACAATGTAAATTTTATAAGTATAGTTATTTATTGGACTAATAAATAAAATTAAAAATAAGGGTGGGTAGAGAGAATGAGGGCCTGGTACATTCATGATTAATTATGCCAACCCTGCGTATGAAAGGCGACATTTCTTTTTTTTTTTTTTTTTTTTTTTTTTTTTTTTTTTTTTCTTTTCCTATAGCGCTATAAGTCCGGCTCTTGTAAAAGTACTTATAACGATGAAATATAATTCTTCGTATATAAAAATATGAAAATCATGTAATAAGTACTAATAAATTAAACAATTAATCTCTCTTTTTGCAAATTATTTTATTGTACATAATATTGTGTTGTATTGTTAAGAGTCAGATATACGGAATTTTTTCTTAAGAAATAAGTGAAATCGATAAATAAAGTTGTCGGGCAAAAAGTAAAGGCGGAAATCATTTTTTTTAACCCTTTACAAGCATCTCGCATACCTGATACCCATTCGATAGCTCGTGAAAAGGAGAAGTTTTTGTAATCAAATCGAGTAACTGGAATATCTCAATAAATTTTATAGTCGCGATTAAACTTATTGTGTGAATTCAAACTTTGTCTTTAAGCCCTCACCATTTTGCATGATGACGTCAGAAGTGAAAATCAAAATACCTTAAAAGCTACAAGTTTCACACTTAGTATATTTGACTTTTACAAAAAATCAGCGTGAGTACAGACGAAACACTTTGCGCATGGGCTCCACGCGCTATTTCCGTGTGTGGGAGCTATAGCAGATCATACTATATTCGTCTCGGTGCCTCTCATGCACTGTACACTTGAAATCCAAGCGTTGCACGCGTAACTTGAGAGTCATACTAACGTAGTATAGATTCTCATGCTTGAACTGTTAAATTTTTTTTTGTGTGCGGAGATCGTGCCATCGCATGGGTCGCTTCATAGCGTCGGTCGAACCCCCAAGCGTGCCAATAGATGTTTTACATCAATAATATCAAACTCAAAGGGTAACTCAAGGGAAATTAATCAAAGTTTGTTTTACTGAGGCTAACAACTTGGGGCTCGCTACCGTGCACCGTGTATTCGCTCCGAGCCGACGCAAAGATTGCACCCTCTCTAGTCAAAATTAAGCAAGAATTCTTGTATGTAAAGAAACGGCTTAGAGCATATATACATGCGCATAGCTGCTTGTGATTAGCTGAACAAAACAGCAGGAGGGGATCGTCGTTCTCTTTCTAGCCTACCAATGTGCTAAGTATGCCAATCACAAGTAGCTGTGCGCGTCTATATAATATGCTCTAAGCCTTTTGTTTACATGCAAGAATTTATGCCTGATTTTGGCTAGAGAGGGTACAACCTCTGCATCGGCTTGGAGCGAATAGTATACCGTGCACGGTATACAGTGTGATTTACCCTGTGTCCTTTGGTCGAGTGTACGGTGCACGATGCACGGTACACGTGATTATTACCGTCAAATATAATAAAACGGTCAAACGAACTTATCTGTACGTGAAGTTTGACCGTAATGATAGTTTAGTCGCCTCGTTCTCGATATCACGATGAACACGATGTAGTACCCCTTTTCTACAGTACGTAAGCCATAAATTTTAGTGAGTATGTATGTATCTATAATATTTGAAAAAAAAAACGGGGGGCGGGGCGCCAGCGCTCTCACTGGCCTTTCCTGCTCACTCGCTTTTCTCCTCATTATTTTCTGAGTGTTAGCAGGGGAATAATTTTTTTTGGATTTTAATAGTTAATAGGGGAACATAGGGTCAAATGGACATCCTGGCTCGGATAAGGGTAGGATGGATCTCAGAAACAAAAATATATTTTAAGCTGATTTTTTTTTGCTGATTATTTTTTAATACGCATAAATAGCATCTGTACTTTCATCCTCTATACAAATGTATGAGAGAAATAGCCCTTCTTTTTATTAATAAATCTTTTAATTCTGAGTTAAAAAATCCCCAACAGATTAAATTTTCAAGTTCTTGTCAAATTAACTTAAGTTTGATTAGCACGGTTTTTTATGAAATCATTTGAAAGCTGGGGTGTTAAGCTTTAATTTCTACTTTTTTGCATTGTCTACGATGAATATTAAGAAACATAGTGTTAATTCAAAAGCCTGTCTTTAAAGGGCACGCGTGGACACCCATGTGGGGTACGGATGAGCCCAGGCAGTTTGAGCGACGGTAGCGACGAGTGCGCCACATTTATATATATATATATATATATATATATATATATATATATATATATAAGTATATGTATGTATGTATATATAAACGACACGATGGCTCACTATGGCTCAGCTAAAGAGTTGCAGTACCGTCAATTATAGAAGTTAGGCAGTATTTGTCGCGGTTAGTACTTGGATGGGTGACCGTTCAAGTCTCGCCGTTTCGCCTCTGCTGTTCACTTCGTGGGTTGATTGACTGTTTTTCTGTCCCTTTGACATCGTAAGCGGGAGGTGTGCCCAATTTCTGCCCCGTTGTCTAAGACGGCAGCTCTGCAGGTTACACCAGGTCAGAAATGAGGCAGATACACCGGGCTGTTTCGGATCAAGTTTTTCCTTCGGGAGATTTCCCGGGGTTTTCCTAATCCACACAACGATTGTCATGGGCGAATGTGGAGCAGTTGTTAAGGCCCTCCCCCCGTCCAATCCCACCCCAATTCTTTCCCAATCCCAAGTGCTAGTAAAGTACCTCTACGAGAGAGCCGGACGTAAAGCACTGTAATATATATAGATCATTCTACGAAAACTGGCATATTTAAAGAGCTGGAATAGAAAAATGCTTATAATGGATTTTTTATTTTTGAAAACTCTGCTAGATCTGCATGACAAAAACTTTTACCATGACTTTCTTCTTTTATTAAAAAAAATTGAAGCATTACAGTCTCTCATGAAATCTTATTGAAAACCAAGATAAAGGCTCTCTTAATGAAAATTTGACTTCAGTATTACATGAATACCAATTACTTACCACTAATATTTGTACAAGTTACTTTGTGAGTTGATAGTTTAATTTTAATCGAAGATACACAGCGTTACGAGCTCTGACGAAATCGTTGAAAACTTGTGAGGGACTAGGTATACGGACAGGTGTCTATCGCCAATTTGAATTCAATCTGATACCCCTTAACACCGTCTATCCGGTTTACTAGAATGTAAATACATAAAATAAATGTAATAGCGCCCGTAATATGACGATACGGAATACTTATGTGTATACCGAAACACAATAGTTGTGAATTGCTGCGAAATGCCACCTAATCAAAGCTGTCGATGCCGCTACTTCTGTGAGGGTATAAAAGGCCCATGCAAGACCATGTTGATCACTTTTGCCATCAGCAACGAGTCCGGTGCTTTGACTAGGGAGCTCAGCTCTTCAAAGCGCTGTTGTAATTTCATCCATCGCAATAAATAGCGAATTCATACATATATATTTGTCTACTTCTTCTTACATTACACTATTCACTTTGAATACTTTTCTGGCTACACGGGCAACGAAGAGGCTATTACAGTCTTTAAGTTTTCCCCGTACACGAGTGAATCCTCCCTTGTGTTCCTCGGGTAAGGAGCGGATCTCCGGGGTAGTACGAACCGGAGCTATCCTCTAGGTAAAGGAGTTAATGTACCTGTGAATCTCCAGGGCCATACGAACTCGAGTGATTCCGGGGCATCGGCGACTTATCGCACTCAACAGGATCAAAAGAGAGTCAATAAATTCTTGTTAAGTAGTATCGTAAGACCACGGGGCGTTGTGTATCACGGATCAGGGGCATTACGAACCTGATTACGTTCCTGCACACCCCCTCTGAGGTATCTCGTAATACGTGTTGGGGGCAATACGAATCCAACTTCGTACCTACGGGTCCTCATTGCTTCCTATCCCTCTTAAAGGTGAATCCATAAATACTATCATACATGAATATATGACGTCACGTGCAAGAACTGGAAAGTAATATTTATTCGATTAACACTAAAAATATCTATTTAATCACGACCCTCACAAAATCCAAATTGTGACCGTACCAAATGAAACTTTAACTTCGTCCTTATATGTATATCATGTAAAAAATAGCTATATTTTAACTCATCACCATCCGAGTTGGTAACCAAATGCTTCGCGAAGTAACATGACATTCTTTAGCATTACGGGCTCTTTGCTTTTATTTTGAGGAGATATTGACTGTGAGCACATCTCAGGTGACGCCGCCAATGTTGGAGTTCAGTACCAAATTTTCAAGCATGAAAGCATTGAATCTTATGGGAACGATTCTATTTTAATTAACTGCAATTCTATTTTCATGTGATACTTTATAGAATTAATACTTCTTACATGATATTGGTATACTATATCAAATTCAAATTACTTTAGAGTGATTACTACTCTCTTTTTGTAATATAGTTGAAATTAATTCCATACTATCCAGGCAAGGTGAGTCAGCTTATCAGATGTGCCATCTGAAGAGCCCCGTGACCCTTTTGTTTCTTGTTATTTTGCTAATTTTTGAAGTGAAAACTTCTTATGGCGCGTTGGGCACTTTTGTGGGTGAGCATTTTCAGCCGTTCTCGCGACAGACGATATTTTACACAGATATACTCCGCGTGTATTCTTATAATATATGTATACTGTACGCGCTCTTTGCATGGGCATTCGTTCGTGCTCTCGCGACAGACGAGATTACATACCTATATGTATACTCAGAGTGTATAGGTATGCGAGAGCGCTGCATGCTATACGCAGCAGTGTTGGTCAGAGCATTATTCCACGCTCACAGTTTATGCTTTATACATAGCGCCGCTGCCTGGATCTCACCGCGAACTACTTGGCGCGAGAATTCAAATTCAAAATTGTATGATTTTTTCAGCAGACAGTAGTCGCAGAAATTTAAATTCGAAAGAAATCTTTGTATGTTTTGGCTAATTAATGCCTAAAAATATTGGATAATGTTGTATGATTATAGAGATCAAGAGGTCGTCTATAAAAGAGATAAAAGGTGTTTCGTCCCGAGAGCACGCCAGGACTCATCAGTAAGGCTGATGACGTGCTCCCTGCCTTAGACACAGAAGAGGTGTGGGCTTAGAGTGACTCGATCGCGCTTATATATGAATCGTGTGAGAATTTCGCCGCTTGACGGGAGCGAATATCAGGGGCTTGGCCACCTGGCGAGTAGAGCCTGAAGCGCGAGAGATGTGAAACGCCACATGGTTACATACATAAATAGTATACAAAGAATTCTTTCGAATTTGAATTTCCGCGCCTACTGTCTGTTGAAAAAATCATACGATTTTGAATTCGAATTCTCGCGCGAAGTAGTTCTCGGTGGGATCCAGTCAGCGGCGCTATGCGCGATCAAGCATGTACTGTGAGCGTGGAATAATGCTCAGACCATCGCTGATCCGCAGCCTTTGCATGGGCATTCGTTCGTGCCCTCGCGGCAGACGAGATTGAGAGTTTTTTATATTTATTTTAAAAATGAATATTTAACGGAAAATTTATTTATTTAAATATTTCATTTGACTTGTGTTGCTGTTATGTTATTGTGTTAAAAAAATTGATAAATTTTGTATTTACTATTTACTAATATTTACTCATTTAAATAAAACCACTTCCTTCGAATATAGTTTCTATATTATTATACCTTATGTCCATTCAAAAAGTGCCCACATTGCTTTGATAACCTTGATTTTTTATGTACAATTTCTCATGTGGCGAGCGCACCTAAAAATGCTCACCCAAAAAAGTGCCCAACGCGCCATAAGTTCAAGTTTTCACTTCTGCCTGCACTCCCGGAGTGCTACTTGTACTTGGTTTTTTTCTTGAATAATTTTTTTTCTATAAACTACTCCAATATCTTGTAGTAAGCACTAGTTCCATAAAGTACCTCATGAAAATAGAATCGTAGTTAATTAAAATAGAACCGTACCGTACCCACAAGATCCAATGCTTTCATGCTGAAAATATGGTACTGAACTCTGACATTGGTGCCGCTACCTGAAATGTGCTCGTAGTCAATAATTTATAAATTCACGTGCCTGCAGCACTGGCTTACCGTTATATTATGAAAATGAGAAAAAATTCATGCAACATTCTCAACCTCAATAGAATACAAAACGTCCTAATTAAAAAACTTTAATTGCATGCATTTGCAATAGCATTTTCCGTAGAAAATTTAAATTTTTTAGATTTGAATCCCGCAACTCAAACAGCATCTAAGTCTTGGATACAATTTTTTTTTAGTTTTCTTGAATGCATGAAAATATTGTTAGCGTTAATAACTTTAGGATTCTGTGTCGTAGAAAAATTTAAAAATCCGCATTTTGCTATAAGGAGTCGTCAATATCTACGTTTTGAGTGAGACTCAAGCTGGTAATGCTTATTAAGCCCTTTTTTGCATCGATTACTAAAAGAATTGTTTCTTATGATCTGAATTCTGTTGTACGTTTAGCAGAAGAGATTCCCTAATTATTTAAAAAAGTTTTTTTGACTCAATAACATAATAACCTCCAAAACCGAGGATACCACTTGAATGTGATTTACCGTTGCTAAATTTACTAAAAGTTGCTTAAAACTCATTGTTTTTATACGATGGACTTCACATTTTAAATGTCAACAAGCTTACATACATTCAATAATGATTATAATCAGTTTAAAATGAAATTGTTTATACGTAACTACGATAATTTCATCTGCAATACATGTAGTTCACTGTGATATTTTTTTAGACAAAATATTTAATTATTGACAATTACTATTCGTCATTTTACTTAAAGTGGCAGTAATTGCATCACTGTCCGTATACCTACATTTACATCTTGTCGTTTGACTATTGTACAAAGAGAAAGTATTTGCATGTTCGCAAAAATCTCAACAACAATGTCAATGGTTTTTTAATTTTGACAAATTTATTTACAAGTTCTCGTGTGTCTTAGATTTTAATAATTAGCAATAACAATAACTTTTGTAGAGAATTTTTTATGCTACTCATAAAATTAACTACAAAATGGCTCTGCAGAGTCGGTTAGCCTTTCTACCCCTTAAAGGCGAGTGATTAGGATTTCCAATAATTTTTTTTTAACTGAGTAAACAACTCCCATAATCAATCATTAAGTTTGATTTGTAAATAAAATTTAGTTAACTGACCCTTTGTTATAATCGTTGTGTGAGTGTTCACCGAGTGCGTAGGTATCTTCAGTTAAGCCAGTATGCTGTCTTTTTGGCAACTTGTGGACATGGGCTTAACGTGAGTTCAGAAAGTCACTAATCGTCCCATCTCGCTCATCACCCAATCTTTGACTCCAAAAGGTTTTGCTAAAAAATTATCCAAGACGGGAAATACAAAAGCATCTCCGCTCGTCCAACAGCCCAGCTTAGGATTTCATAATACCACAGCTGCTTAGCAGGAAGCTTTCCCAGTTAACCTTGAAAACCTGGGAAAAACCTCTAACATGAACAAAAGTGAAAAGTTGTATCCCTGATAGTGTCAATCACTAAAAAAAGCTTTAGTGACATGCTGATATAGGAAGCCTATTCAACCTTCGAGTCAACTGGCGTATGCAATTATGAAACTATAAAGCCGTGATTTCTGAATTCATGTCACTACGACAGGTTTTCAAGAGCAACTGTGTCCTTCAAACACCGTAATTTCTGAATTACGTGCAACCACTTTCGTGCAAAACTACATCTTTGTAAAAATCGCAGGAACACACTGCTACTTCTAAACAACTGGACTTGCTGAATCTGACATAAAACAATAACTTCAAATGCAAGACCCTTATTGCTATTCAAATGTCCTACTTATATAGGTCTTTTTGAAGACTTCTTCTGACTCTAAATCTGCCAAAAACATTTTAGATAAAGAATGTGAAACGAACAAAAACTGAACTCCAGTACCTCTTTTGATTTTTGTCTGCGAGTCAAAACTCTAGACTAAAATAAACTTACTGCTAAGGTATGAAGGCATTAAACTCCGCAAGGTAGTTAAATTTTCTAATGGAGTTGAAATCGGTATCATGTTGGTTCACGACTTACGGCTCATAACATTGTATATTGAGATGAGTAGGATCAAATATCCTACTCCATGGCTGACGCAAGACGTAAATTCAAGTTCGTTGTTTGGGGACTCCTCCAAAATCTTACGGAACCCGAAGTTCTTGAATAATTAAATAGTGCAACCTCACGTATAGTTTTAAATGATTTTTTTAACGCTTGATACCTTTTCTTTTTTTTTTATATTGAGTGAAAAATGTGAAACATAATTAAGGACATATTATGTATTTACTGTATTTATAATTAAAAAAACAGTTACAATTGAAAATTAAGTGATTGAAACTTGTACGACACAACCTTAACTTTGTCGTAGACAAAAATTATTGAAAAATGCAAAAATACTTAAAAAAAACTTACCTACCAACAAACTATGGTTTTAAAATTAAATGAATGAAATTTAAAGTTATGTTATAGTACATTTTAAATAGTAGCAACGTTGAATGCAAACAAAATATTAAGATTGTAGGGTGTAAGAAGAAGTATGCAATTAATAGGCCAAGTGGTGCGGTATTTCGTTGAATGACACTCCTAAACCTCCTTCAGCTTGCTAAACTAAACCAAGCAAACCATTGAGACTAAAATAACATTAGCTGAGTCGAGTGAGCTTTGCATGAGGCATTAAAGCCAGGAGAAACTACTATTGCTCAGATAGCGATTAGGCCTGACTAAACCAGCCGCAACTGCGTGTTAGGTGCGATGAAGGTGGATTGACGAATGACACGTTTCTCCCTGCTTAAATCCGTTGACACTGCGAGTAAAGTCTACTCACAAGTAACAGCACAGTGACGCTACGAGATTGGCACGTTCAGTGGCACTAATTTCGAACAGGGGGGTACATTCATTGTATTTCATGCTTTTTATACATATTTAAATTTGACGCTAAGCATGCATCTACTTTAGCAACACTACGTTCTGTCAACTATAAAATTAGAATACATCTGTTGCTAATATCAGCACACTATTGGTAGCACTGTTTCATTTTAATAACACGCTAATTGCAACCATACAGAAAAAATTTTCTCCCACCTAATTTCATAATAGAACCACATTTCGTAAAAGTTAAGCCTGAAAAAATCTTGAGCATTTTGAGATACACATGTCTCACTTTTGTTGTTCTATCGATTTTCTGGCCCATTTTTGTTGGTGAAGCTGCAGAATAAGATGGAAAAGGTTTAGTTACCGGGGCTTCGTATGTTTCTCAAACTTACCTCGTAGCGCTTCTAGGCTGTTCGATATTTTAAAAATCAATGCACAGAGAGATACTTAAAATAAGATTAATTTTTTTTTTTTTTTTTTTCTTTTTAACTCTGAGAAAACGATTACAGTCGATCTAACGTGTGTCCCAGTATACATAATGAAAGTTTTTTGTAGTTTCCATGAAATGATACATATTACAAGTTTAAATGTTCTATCATCTTAATAATGTTATAAAAATTAGGATCCATATTTTAAATTTTTCCATGAAATACTTCTTAAAACAAAACTTAATTTAATAATCTAGTATATTCAACTAGCAATAAAACTTAGTTTAAGTAAATAAAAAGTTTTTATTAAGGAATACGAAACCTTTAACACACTATGCATTTTAAATAGCGTATCCCACTATTAGTCTCATTGTGTTCCAGTGTTAGATTTTTTCTATAAATCTAAGCAAGTGGTGTTGTGCTACTACACAAAATTAATTTATCTTTAAGACTAAATAAATCAACGCTTTAAAAAACTAACGTAATTAATATGTTTTTTAATTGTTACATTTTAAAACAATCTTTTGTTCATTATACGTCAGATTGTTGTAAATTGAAAATAAAGTTTGTCTTGTTTGATTTTGTTATTTTACCTTAAGTAACATAAAGACTTTTTTTTAAACTATTTGATGGACTTGCCCAATGCTTCGAAAAATTTATAATTGTACTCATAAGAACTTGAAAGTAAAACAGAAATTTGTTAGTATTATACGCGTAGCCATTTTAAGGTTCCGAACATTGTTCATATCATTACTTGATTGTAAGGCAACTTCTCCAACTTTATATTTAGAACACAGTGTTATTTTAAATATACAGTCGTAATAGTATGACTATCTTTCATGGAAACATACATGTTATATCATAGTTAATCATACACCACATTAAGATGAAAAATCATTAAAATATTGTGCTAGAATAATAATCTACTGTCACTATTTTTTCTTGCGACTTTTTACTTTGCGCAATTTCCTGGACAGTAATTTTGATAGTACAAACACTAAAAATCACTTACATTACTATAACAATTACTGTTCTGAACTATAAAAATTATTGTTCAAACTAAAACATTTTTAGTAACGGAATTTTCCGATTGTATTGTATTAAAACCTTTTACAAAACCTATACATTTAAAATCATTGTATACACATAGAATTACTTATACGTATTATATTTGACATCATGTGATTGTAGCAGAATAGGCGGCTCAATAAGCAAAGCGAAGCGTCGAGAAGAATTAGCGTAGAGCGGCAGTTCCAGCAAGGAGTCGATAGCGAGTGGTAGGCTCGTACCCTATAGCTCACTGTCCATCTTCTGTAACTCTACCAAAACCAAGCGAATAGATTTACATCGCATAAGACTTGCTTTGTCCATTATCGTAGGAGATAAGCTCCTTTTGTAATATTTTAAGATTGTCAAAATTTATTAAACAACAAATTTAATTCTAATTTTAGAGTAAATTTATCTCATGTTTGCTTTTGGTGTGTGTATATGTATGAATGTAGTAGAAACAACTTTTGGGCTCGTACCCTGACCTTTCTTTTACTTCTTTCTTCCGCGATTATATAGGTTACTATCTTGTGATTAAGATAATCATCGTTGAATCAACGAAAAGACAACAGTGGAAACAACTAGTCCTCGTGAAAAGGAATCGCCTTGAAGAGCATAAGATAAGTACACTTTTCGTGGGCACCCAAAAACCTTTCCGAAATAGTTCACGTTCAAGCACTAGCATTGCTGACACCAAGAGCATTTCTATTCTGTCCTTAGTCCTGCTTAATTACCTCCTGGAAGGTTATAAAATGTATAAATCCATAGTATTATCCATGCTCCAAGTTTGATGGAATCTACATAACGTTCACCTATTCAATCCTATATTGTAATGAAATAATGTAAGCATGTCAGATTTAAATAAATACACACTAAATATAAATTTCTCACCTGCTACGTACATACATATGCATTGATACATATTTCGGAAAGTAGTAAACAAGGCCAAGGCCGTTCAAATTCAAAGGAGTTCATGCGCAAGGAAGGCCATTAAACCGAGTCAATACGATGATAAACATACATTCAAGGTGCGCAAAGAACTTGAAAAAGCTATAGAAGCTTATACTCTTGATGGCAGAACAGCACCATTTTATCATTCTAGCATAGTAATTTTTTTTGGTTTTTTTTCTTTTAGTGACTTAATATGACAAGACAAATCAGGATACGTTTAAAATTACGATATAATCTCTCCCCATTTAGTTGATGATTAAAACATCCATTAATTTTTTTTATCATTTCATCAAAAAGACTTATTAGTAAAGGAAATTTTTTAACTAAATTATTTTCTTAATGTTGAAAAATGCAATTATTTGTCGCTATTCTAATTAATCTTAGAGTTTTTCAATATTCCGATCCATCTGAATCCTCCTCGCATTAACAAAAGATTACTTTAGTCAAAATTATTGATTTTAAAGTGAATTTATTTTATGAATCATAACTCACGCCGATGATATGTGTATTAAACCTATTTTCTTGTGCAAAATAGCTATTACTTCTTTCAATACACTTTAATAAGAACAAATAAGTATCACTATTATTTAATCTTGCTTATTTCTACCGCAGCTGCCATACAAAGCTGGATTGAAACCAGTACACACGCGACTGAACGCTGAAGATCTTAAGCTCAATCTGGTGCAAATATCACGGCACCGCTTTTCGGAAGTTGTGCTGAAGTTGGTCGAATTTTTAAAACGTACTCGTGACGGCTCGACTGACTCGAGCGGCAGAGTAGTGTTTCAACAGCGACAGTACTACGAGTCAGCGATAATGCTACTTGAAGCAATGTGGCGTTGTCTCGACCAGCATGAGCCCGAGAACATAGGCAGGCACGACACAACTGTCGTCAAGGACAAACTACTGCCTGAAATCTGCCAGATTCTTCGTAAGCATAGTTTTTTTTAAAATCGATGAAAGTTATTTTATCTTGTTTGTTGCTTTTACTGTGTAAGAACGTCTTTATACGTATCAGACTGTTGTATATGTGTACACGCACGCACGCACGCACGCACACACATATTCCTATATTATACAGTTGTTGTATTACATAGTAAAAAATATGCTAGCCCCACATTTTTTCCACAGCCTCCACAGGTTTTTTCTGCCCCCCACAGACTCCCCACACTATTCTAACTTTCCAAGCATAAGAATAAAATGTATGCGCCTAATTGTTCTTAACGTATTTACTCTCTCCATAGTCCGGACATTTTTATGATAATTCTCAAATAAACTTATTACATCGATACTAAAGGCTGCGGTTACATGGGTAGATAAAAGTCAGCAGAACGTTACAACGTCAGAGAGAAAAGTTGATTATCCTACTACAGTTTTCACTAGTTGTGTAACCTTATTTAATAATGTAATTTAACTTGTATCACTTAACCAGGATTGCTTGCATGTCAATGCAATCTGCAAGATTTAATTACACTTATACCTTTATTGAGAGAGGTGTACAGTATCAAATGTACCCATCTGTAGGTTAGGTGTAATTGTTTGATCCGTATATATATTTATATATAAAGTATACTTAGTATTATTAAAGGTGTCTATTTATTACCCATTAAAACCAAAGACTTGTTAACACAATAGTATACCTTACAAATTTAATATTATGTAAATAAACTTATAATAGAATTCCTTAAGAGGTTCGAAGAATAACAAATAAATTATCTGTTAAGAACGATGTTTGAACAACTTCACCACTAGATTTTTTATCTAATGAATAAATAATTCTAATCAGAGTCATCGATTGTACTTAAAAAATAAACATAAATCACGATGTGTGTGTATAAATTAATTAATATCATACACGAACCCCCACAGCCCCCCTCAGAAAAAGTTGTTTACAAATACCCCCCACCACAAAATACGATGAAATTTGTTCGTTTTTTTCGTGATTTTGACATAGCGGAAAAATATGGTAGCCCCACATTTTGTCCCTCCATGCCCCCACACTATTATAACGTACCACGCATCGTTATCAGTCTATTTTTCCAGGCCGCCCATGAGGCAAGTAGTCACACTTTACACTTAAAAAATTTTTGTGCAACACATTCTATCAGTTATTAATCAAACGTAGAAGATATCTTAACTTTTCAAATTAAATTCATATACGTCGAATATATACAAATATATTTACGCTTATGAACTGCAAAACTCAACAGTTTGTACTATTTTAGTACTATACGATTTGTATTATTTTAGTACTACGTAATTTTCAATGATCGAAACACACATTATTATAACATAATAGAAACAAATGCATCATCTAAAAACTTACATAATAATATTAATAATCTAAACCATGGAAGTTTTCCAAAAGTTCGACTAAAATTTTTATAAAATGATACATTTTTGAACGTTGAAAGTTTTCATCTGAATTTCTTAAAAATTTAGTTATACTTTTGATTTTTTTTTTTAAACACAAATACTTTATAATTTATAGCAGACTTTCTACATTTTTTACAAAAATTCAAGCAGTGTTCTAATTTAAATATTAAAAATTTTGTTAAAAAAGCTTTCGGCATTAGCCCTATCTAACCATGAAAAGACAGAACTCCCCTCTGTCAACTTTTTCAGAAATTAACAGTAATAAACATCAATAAAAATGTTATTGTTATTTTTCAAAAAATAACCTGTCTTTTACTAATTCCTTGGATTAATATGTAGTAAAAACAATTGAAAAGGATACTGAATGAAAAAAAATATGCCCATATCTTTTACAACACTATAACTAAAGTACTTCGAAATTTTTCTAAATAATATTAGACTAACACATAATTTAAGTAAAAATACATTCGTAAATAATTGTTTTTAATACTTATAATAAAAATGCATATAAAATCGAGATTTTCTTAAAAGTAAACAACTTAATGCACAATTTTTGTCATAAACAAAAATTATAATATTTTTCATTTTCTAACAAGAAAAATTAATTTACGTTTACAAATTAAACTTTTTCAATTCTAAACCATTAGATAAATTATTATTTTTGAAGAAGATGCACTAAATTAATTTACTCAACAAAATGGTGCTATTTTAAAATTATAATATATCATGTCATGTATTAAAATTAAAAAAGATTACATTTGTTTACGTAAAAACTTATTCTTTAAAAACTTGGTATCTACAATATTTGATTTCTTTCAACTGTTCCAATTTATAAATGTTAGAAAATTTATATTAAAAAATTTTGTCCCATACTACATTATTTGATTCTTAACCATTTTCACAGTCTATTTGTATAAAAATACCATTTTTATTTTTACATCTTGATAAAGCTGTATATAATTGACCATGAGAGAACAAAGTCTTCTGTAAGTATTTACAATCATTATCGAAACTTTGACCTTGACATTTATTTATAGTCATAGTAAATGCCAAAAATAAAGGAACATGTTTTCTGTATAAATTAAATAATAAAGGAAATTTGTTTCCTGTGTTTAGTGTCATTTTCGGTATAAATACTTAATGTCCAATTCTTTATCCAGTTATAAGTTCACTCTGAATTAAATTTTCATATTTTTGTTATTTTTAATCTTGTTCCATTACATAAGCTATCTGCTATGCTTAAATTTCTTATCAACATAACTATTGCTTCAACTTTTAAATTTATTTCACGAAGTGGTAACTCTTCACGAATATCATTCAAAATTTCTATTGGAAAATCTATATGAATGTTATTGTCTGATTTATCAACATATTTCTACGTAGCATGATCTACACAATAATAATTTACTAATTTCTCATTCATATTATTCAAAATTTTATTGTTCAATAAAAATGTATACTCATTATGAGAAGTAAGTATTACGCTTTTTGTTAAAAAACTAATATTCTTGCCAAAAATTTTTAAACATATGTCATTAGCTTTCCATTTTTCTGGTACAATAAATGTTTCGATGTTTCCTTCCCGTATGTCTAACAATAATTTAGAAAACTCTTTATCAGTTGAACGAATGTTTATGTTTAGTTTTTCAATTTTAAACGACAACCAAAGGAATGGAGATTTTATTGTTTCAAAAATTACTTTGTTTCTATTACTTTTTCTAATATTGGTAGAATTTGTCGAAAATATCCTCCTAATACTATAAGTTTATCCCCAAAATAAGTTTTTGTATTACATAAATCTTGTAAAGTTCTGTCAACTATTTCGAGTGCTTTTTTGGGAACCATAGATGCTTCATCCCAAATTATTAAATCAACTTGAATTTTTTTTTTTTTTCAGATTCAATTTCTAAAAACGAGCATTCACTGTTGTTTAAATCCAGTGGTAAGTGAAAAGTTCTATGACTGGTCACACCATGAGGAAGTAAAACTGAGCCCATACCAGTCCAAGCCATTGATAAAATTTTTTTTCCTTTTGAAATAAAATAGTAAAATAACGTTTTATATAAAAAATTGCATTTTGTACAAAAATGTTTAAATATATTTACGGTACATTGAATGCAGATCAAATAAGATTTCGAAAATGACATATGAAGGAAAAAGTAGAATAATCTTTCTATGGTCCTTGTGGTTCAGAAAAAAATTCCAATATAAAACCTTAAAATATTGCATTATTTTTCTTGTTATACAAATTTTAACTATGGCATGGACTCGTGTTGCCTCAATATTACTTTTTAAACGAATGACTCGTCACAGATTTTTTTGTTTACCATTAGATTTGAATAATGTTGACCGTTCATACCTCGAATCAAAGTCGAAAAGAAAAAAATTAAAAGAAGATTTGATAATTTAGGATAAGGCTTTAATGGTCCCAAAAAAAGCATTAGAAATAGTCGACAGCACAAGGAACAAACGTGTTCAGAATTTTGAAGCAACAGTTTTCATTCCAATTCCGCGCAATTTTCCACAGTAGATGTGATGGCAGCACTGTACGGCTCACGAATTACAAGCGTGACTAACTTTCAATGTTTTCTAGTTGCGCGCCTTCTTTTCTGACACGCTGGCGTATGTGATTGGTCTGCTTTTCCTGTTCGCGCGTTTTTCCATCACAAACCGTTATATATACTCATAATTTTTAGTTGGCAACTAGTTCTCAGACAGTTAATGCTCAGACTCACTTCAGTTAGTATTTCAAGCTAGTTAATCATCATGCACTGTTAGTTGTAGTTAAACTCAGTATATTAAATTATTAATCATATGTACCATATCAGTATCAATAACATACTGTGCAAGTTGATATGCTCATAGAGTAAATTTTATAGAAAAACCGCTCATGTAACACACGTGTTGTGCGGGTAATATAATCCATCCATCACGGAAGAGCTCAAAATACAGTGGATAAGGCTCAATGCAACCATTTATATTTCATTTGTGCCTTTGTTGTAACAATGTTGTTATCAATTGTTGTATTGTTCATGAAGATTAAATTCAGTGAAACTCTTACTTAGTTCAAACTCTCTCACACAGATACACTCTCTACAGTTACATGCACACCGACAAGTGTACACATACACTTTCACTGTTATATCTGCTCAAGTGAATAAAGATATACTTAGTACTTGTAAAATGAATAGTGTTACTCAGTGACAATTGACTTTTTGTTACTATGTTGTTATTTTTCATAGACTTAGTGTTATCATTCACTTTAAGTTCAGTATATATTATTGTTTTACACAAGTTTAGAGATTATTCAGAATATAATTATTTTCAGTGGAAATATTAATTACAAAATTAAGACTCTTAATATTTGTGATATACCAGTCGTAATTAAAGTTTACTATTATTGTATTCATTTTCTAATTAATGAGTTTTGCATGCTCACACCTACCTGATCTGGCACCTCAGAACTGCATTAACATGAGCACTGAATAATTAAACAATATGAATCTGACGAAAATATACAGTTAATTTTTCAAGTTAAGGTTTTAAAAGCGATTTACGGAGGCTTACCACCTCATGAAATAAAACTAAACATAAATGTAGTATTGTTGATAAGAAATTAAAGTATAATAGACAATTTATGTAATGCGTGGGAAAGTATTTTACAGTAAAATTAAGCTAAAAAAATAGAAGAAAAATATCGTAATTTGTGGGGAAGGGTGAGGCAGCGTGGGGCTGGGTAGGCAAGCGAATATTAAGGTATAGTGAAATTAACTGTGCAACATAGGAAGATATATATAGATGAGTATATATATATCCCTATATCACATAGTAATTTGTGTGGGTCATTCCACAAAAAATGGTCAATTTTCTGAATTCATAGATCTACAAACGCCTATTTTTCACTTTACCCTGCACTATTTAAACACGTTTTTACCTAAGAAATTTTTTTATCTATTTTTTTATACTACCTAGATCGTAAACAATTGAAATTTATGTATACTGGTTCTTTTATATTAACTCATATTTATATAATACTAAGATAATAACATGTACAAAAATATTGCATTTATGCTTAAAAAATTTTAATTTGTCAGTAACTATAAAGTAGTCAATGCATTAAAACTTTCTTTTTTGTTAGTATTATTATATGACAATTTAAAGTTCATAATTAATTACATGTATTTATATGACATGATATAAACACAAATATGAATAAAATCGGTACATACTTATCAATTAATAGAAACTGTAGAAGTGAGAGTTTTTAAAATTTTTTTCTAGGGCTTTTTCGATGAAATGAGTACCCAAGGTGCCAAAACACCACTTATCCAATTTTTAAAAACAAATAGTTGATTTTACTTTTTGAAGGAAAATTAAGACCTGGCCAGCTCATTGGGTAAAGTCACTGTCGGTTATAAAAAGGTCAGTATAGCGAGTTAGATGGCTTGTTCGAGGTGAGCCGTGACCACTAGCGCCGAAGTGCCCGTATAAAAGTGAAACTAAAATCTTAAGCACTTCCCGTGTTTAAAAAAAAAAAACGAAAAAATTAAGCGCCAATAGTAGCAACAACTGGAACTAAAACCTCTAGCCACGGGGCCCACCTCAAATTAGAAAATATCTTTCTAGTGTGCTTAAGACAAACGCTGTGCTCTGTAAATAGTACTTAGTATGATGGATGACTGAGTTGTCTGAGTAGAACTTTGCAAGGAGCCCACATCAAAGACTCGCATACGAGGCGTTTCACGAGAAACGTCCCAGGCCCGCCGCGCGAGCTAAAAGTCACTGTTTTCGGCTCATTTTCTCGGCCTTATTCCTATGCTAAAAACATGTTGCAAATAGCATTTTTGATGTACTTTTCTGTCAGTTTTCCGATGGTGTAGTTAGTTTTCCGAAAAAATTTCATTTTAACTGAAAAACCAACATAAAATATGCTATATCTCGAAAAAGGCATTTTTTTTTTTTTTTTTTGATAAGCTAGATGGAAAGCTGAGGTTTTTTTCATTGAAAACGTCTTTTTGCACAGTGTGCTCTCACAGAAAAATTCGAGTAAAACAATACCAAAGAGTAGACGTTCGGCCATCTAAACGCGCGCCAAAGGCCGGCGCAGCGCCGCGCTCCGCTCAAGTTAAGTAATATTATTAGTTTTGTAACATTTAATTATTTATTTAACAATGAAGTATGCTTACACGTTAATACTTAATATAGTATTGCATAATTAAAAAAGAATCTTTGATTTTTTATGTGATTTTTAGGTAGAATTAAAAGAACCGTCTGAACACAAAGCATATTTTAGTTCTAAATTCATTATAATTGCCTTGCATATTTTAATTTATTCAACTTTGAAAATTTTAAACTATTTCTTGAAGCTATAGATCTGGAACATTTAACGCAGAATACTGAACTGCCTCTTAAAAACTACCACGACTGTATAAAAGCAGTAGTGTGCAGTAACTCTATTGAAAAATGTTTCTTAGGTGCAGAATGTCTAGACTGTCCCAATATGTCAACGTTACGTCCACATCTTCTTGAATGTTTTGAAAAACATAATATTTTTGAAATCAAATATGAATCGTGGTTTCAAACAGACAGTACTATTGCTACACAAACTTTGGATTCTCATGATTTCGTTGACTTACTAGTAGAAAAATTATCAAAACTCAAAACTCATGATTATTTTGCTACAAAACAATCACTTTTTATTAACCAACTGAAAAAAGATCTTAAACGGGGAGAATTTATTGTAGCTTGTAATTTTTCGCAAAATTATGCGTTTGTTATACAGAATTCAACCCAATCTTTTCATTGGATCAATAACCAAGCTTTGATTTTTATAGTTGTTTATTATAAAGAAAAAGATAAGCTTCAACACATGAGTATTGCTGTTATTTCCGATAACCTAAATCATGATACAATTTCTGTACATGAGTATCAAAAAGTTATAATAAATTGACTGAAATCCAAGTTTGTAGTAAAGAAAATTTTTTACATAACTAATGAGTCCAGTCAACATTTCAAAAGTAAGAGCAATTTTAGAAACATACTTTTCCACAAAAAAGACTTTTAAATTGATTGTGAATGACATTTTTTTGCTACTTCTCATGGAAAGAGAGCGTGTGATAGTATTGGAGCCAACTTGAAGAGAGGTGCAAGACGTGCAAGTCTTTGAGTTTCCTCTAATAACCGAATTTTGACAGCAGAAAACTTGTACGACTGGGCAAAGAATTACTGCAAAGAAACAAAAGTCTTTTATTTGAGTAAAAAGTTGTATGAAAAATGTAAAATTAAGCTCAAATTTCGATGTTATGACGCAAAATTAATACCAGGTACTTTGCAATTCCATGCTGTCATTCCAATCGATGATAAAACATTGAAATTCAAAAAAACATCTATGAGCTTTGAGTATCAACTTTTTCCAAAACAAAATAATAAAATCAAAAAGCCTATATCTCGAAATTCATCTAAAACTAAAAAATAATAGAAAATATTTGTTAAGAAAGTATTTCTAAATTAATAATTTTCACAGTTAACTTGAACGCGGTGCGGCGCCGCGCCGGGCCTCGGCGTGCGTTCAGACGGCCGAACGTCTACTCTTTGGTATTGTTTTACTTGAATTTTTTTAGTGAGAGAACACTGTGCAAAAAGACGTTTCCAATGTAAAAAAACCTCAGCTTTCCATCTAGCCTATCAAAAAAAAATTTTAAAATGCCTTTTTCGAGGTATAGCATATTTTGTATTTTTTTTTTCAGTAAAGATGAAATTTTTTTGGAAAACTAACCATACCATCGGAAAGCTGACTGAAAAATACATTGAAAATACTATTTGCAACATGTTTTTAGGATAGAAATAAGGCCGAGAAAATGAGCTGAAAACAGTGTCTTTTAGCGCTCGCGCGGTGGGCCTGTGACGTTTCGCGTGAAACGCCCCATACTTGGGAAAAAGGATGGTAATTATAGAAAAAAAAGAAGGGAGGTAAATATGAAGGACATAGGATACGTAAAAACCCAAGCAAGTACTAGCCCCAGCGAATAGGTCACAGCTCCACCAGGACCAAGAGGGTTGTCACCACTTGCGTCCGTGAGTACCGGTCCCCAGGTGACCATTCTTTTGTGAAGGGCAGCGGCCCTCCGGTAGCCCGCGTAGTCTGCCCGTACCGCGATTTTGCACTGCGAGCTTGTCGAGCATTCGTGCTCGACAAGTGTGTACACACACACAAGCACACATGCGTACATTCACGAGTAATCTTCGGTATTTCATTTCATATTCTTTTTGAATATATAGGTATTATTTTAAAATTACTCGCGAGTGCTCTTTACTTCGTGTGTATTATTTCCTCCTCCCTTGTTTTGTGTTACTACGAGATGGTCGTGAGAAGCAACAATAACTAAGGTCACCGTGGTACTTGGCCACAGCGGTGTCTCGATGGACAAGATCCGTGTATAAACGTTACCGTGAGTGTTACCGAGAGTATCTGAGCAACACAGGCCCGGTCAAGGTCAAAGTTTCCGCTTCGTTATTCCTCCTTGGTTGTATCTCATAACAATATATTTTATAATATTGTATTTAAATTCCAATATCTTAATTGTATTTTACAATTTTAGCATTTTTATGAAAATTGACACTACAAACTTACATTCTGGCATAAACTTTGGCATTAAAAATTCACAAATAAAAAACAATTCTTTTTTATTAACATTTTTATTGACAAGTTAATAACTTTTTACTTACAATTGTGAAAAAAAAAAATTGAAAAAAAAATAGTTGGTCCGAACAATTGTATGCTTTTTTTCGAAATTTATATCAAATTCAGTTTAAGGAGCAACATTATTTGAAAGTTAGAGAAAGCATAACATTATAACTTACAAAACCTTTAAAAAATGCTAAAATGGTTGGTTTTGTAGAAACAATTCTTCAATCTAATATTTTTAGAGAGACTAGTGCAACAATGCTTTGTATTTAGTTTATAACGTTTCTCTTTATTTTTATTTTAAAAAATAATAAAAGTTAATGTATAGAAGATGTTGGTATGAATAAAAAAAAATTGAAAAAAAATTAAAAGAAACAAACCAGGGGGTATAAATGAATCATGGGACCACGGTAAGAACAAAGTTCTTTAAACATGAGATGAGTGCCAAAAAATAATTAAACATGAGATGTGTCTCGAAAAACATCATAAAATGAAGAAACACAATTTCTCAGATAACAAGGAGGTTGCGAGATCTATAGGAAAAATGGAGTTCTGTAAGAATGAGTACTGCATTTATGTAGTTCAGTAAAACAAAAACTTGAAAAATATATAAAAAGTAAAAATAAGAAAATAAAAATTAGTTCAACCATCATGAGTACTGAACTAATTTATTTTTTTTATTTTTACTTTTTATATATTTTTCAAGTTTTTGTTTTACTGAACTACATAAATGCAGTACTCATTCTTACAGAACTCCATTTTTCCTATAGATCTCGCAACCTCCTTGTTATCTGAGAAATTGTGTTTCTTCATTTTATGATGTTTTTCGAGACACATCTCATGTTTAATTATTTTTTGGCACTCATCTCATGTTTAAAGAACTTTGTTCTTACCGTGGTCCCATGATTCATTTATACCCCCTGGTTTGTTTCTTTTAATTTTTGTCATTTTTTAAATTTTCTTCATTTGAATTCTTTTTTTATTTTTATTTAATTCTCTTTTTTTCGTTTTTTTTTATTTCATACAATTTTTTTTTTTTTCATTCCGTGTGTATTTTTTTATGTGTGTTTTGATTTGATTTCATTTTATTTTTTTATTTTTTTTCTTCAATCTTCCTTTTTTGATTTCACATTTTTCATTCCATTATATTTTTTCATGTCTTGTTTGATTTCATTTCATTTTTTTTTTTTCATTTTTCATTTTATTACTTTTTTCTTTAAATTAAAAAAAAATTCATTTCCTTTTTTTCATTTCGTTTCTTTTTTCTCTTTTTTTTTAAATTTTATTTCCTTCATTTTTATTTAAATTCCTTTTTTTTTTTATTTCATTTCATTTTTCAATGTCTTTTTTGATTTCAATCCCTTTTTTTGATTTCATTTTTTAAATTATTTGTCATTATTTTCCATTCCATTTTTGTTATCATTTCATATTTATTTATTTCTTTTTTTTTATTTAATTTTTTTATTTTGATTCCATACCTTGCTTTTTATTTTCATTTTTTAATGTTAACCCTTGCATTTTGTTTAATTCGTCAATTCCTTTGACTTTTTCGATTTTGATTTTTGCCGTTTGCCACAGACTGTTATAGAAGTATAACATCATTCTTGGGTGCCCAAGCACCCACTGTCCCACTGGTTTAGTTTACCCATTACTTACTGTGATACGCGCTTTTACAGTTTCGGCTGTTTTTCATCCCAAAAATTTTGAATTTTTGCTAATGCCATGGCTTTGTAGTCGTCTGTAGAGATGTATACATAGTGGACGGTCTTAATGTTTGTTGTAGTTAAAACGATTTTCTAAAAGTATTTTTTTTCAATTTTCGTTTACTAGGCCCTAGCTAAGCATAATAATTTTTTTTACAATTACAATTACCGTCTAAGCAGTCCACTGTATCACTACCAACGACTTCAAAGCCATAGCATCAATTTAATGTCGAAATATTTAGCTAAGAAAAAAGCCAAAACTTAAAACTGGAAATTGCAACTGAAAGAAGAGTTGTAAATAGAAGTTGCCACTGGAAGAAAGAAGAGTTACAACTTTCAGTTGCAACTTTCAGTTTTAAGTTTTAGCTTTTTTTTTTAGCTAAATATTTCGAAATTAAATTAATGCTATGGCTTTAAAGTCGTTGATGGTGATACAGTGGACTGCCAAAAAGGTAATTTAAGTTGCAAATTAATTCAGTTAAAATGGGTTCAAGTCCTTTAAAATCAAAATCAAAAAAGTCAAAGGAATTGACGAATTAAACAAAATGGAAGGGTTAACATTAAAAAATAAAAAAAAAGGTATTAAATCAAAATAAAAAAATTAAATAAAAAAAAAAAATAATAAATAAATATAAAATGATAAGAAAAATGGAATGGAAAATAATGACAAGTAATTTAAAAAATGAAATCTGATCAGTAATGAGAGGAGAATAGCGCAGCATGGTTGGAAGAGACAGGGTGAGGGGAAGAGTGTAGGGTACTGACGGTGAGGGTGATGGGGTAAAGGGGGAAATTAAATGAATTAGGAGGAAGAGACTTCTAGTACGTGACTTCTGTTTCCTGAAAATCTGTTGTTTTTCAAATTCCAGCCCCCCAAGCACGCGACATAAAGAACTTCGTTCTACAAATAGTAAACTTTTTCATGTAAATAAAATTCTTGAATTAGAAGATAACTTTTATCACTCGTTAAACGTATTAACGCTAACAATGTATGCTTTACAGTAACAAAAAAATACTGAAAAATAACATTCTATAAATACATTATTCATGAATTGCTTACTTAATTGAATAGTAACTTAAAAGATACTTTCAAAGTTATTTGCTAAAAGAATAACAAAATTCTTATCATAGACGATCCTGGATAATCACGAAAAAATCTTTTTGGGTGAAACATAAACTTATTTTATCATTAGGGGAAAAAATATATCCATGGCTTGGACCAGCATTGCCTCAGTCTGTTAGTTCAGTAGGATCTGCTAGGTGGTCTAGACGTAAAATTGAAGCTACCTGTAATAGAACTAAATAAGTGTGGTTGTAATAGGCCCGAGCAACATATCAATTACGCAGTCGTTCACTGACAGTGCATGAAGCTTAGAGCTGGAAATCATGCAGCTAAGTACCCCGGCTACTGATGACACTGTTCTCTAATGGACAAGATACTTATGTCGAACTTCATCCTGAACCACCGTGATGAAGAGTAGCCATCAATACTAAGACGTTATGCACGCTAACGTCTCCGGTGAAATACTAGGAGACGTCTAGCTAGAGCACACTCTACCCTAGTAATTTGCGATTTTATGGCCATTTTTCTAACCGACCTGGTGTTGCTATCAGAGCAGATTATATTATAACAAACAAGCCAGGAAGAATAACCCTGAGTTCAAGCAGCCACAACAGCCACCTCAGTCTTTCGTTGGAACGACATGTCCACAGTAAAGGTATACTCCAGGCCCACTTTCCTGACTAACGAGGAGCAGTTGATTATCCAGGGAACGACTCGAAGACGAGATATTCTTTAGGTCAGTGACGTTCCTTCCTCCAGCATGGTCTCCATTCACAGAGACTCAAAGAATTGACGTCAAGCTACCAACACAGCCAGCTTTTCGTTATGAAGAATAATAATAAGTAGTGGCTAGAAGTATTACTACTGAGCCATTTTAAGGTCATCACAAGTATTTACGATCCCTACTTGACCATTAATCTCATCGGTTCTTTTCAAGGCCACCTAACGTTAAACTACCTTGCAAATAAATAGATGTTTACTAACATTTCAAGCAACGATTCGTCGACTAAAAGATCAAATAAAGCTGGCCACTATTAAACCAAGTCAGTCATTCACTGGCAGATGTCATGAGTAGAGTTGTTCGTCGCAAGGCTGGGAACCCCAGCGATCGATGACCCTACATTACATTACTCTCTTGACTCTACACTCCACCAGGAGCCACCAATGCTCTCTGAGGTCTGCGCTGGGCAAATTTAACAGCTATAAAGGAGAAATAACCTCAAGCAAACGAGACAGTCTCCAACGGGCAAGCATCACGAACCAATCTCCCGATCTTAGATTACCAAAACGACTGAGCTCTGCAAAAAAAAGGTGCTGTAGATACTAACGTCGCCGGTGTAACATCAGAAGACGTTGGTAAAGATCTCAAGAGCTTGACAACTAGCTCTAAAGCTTTAGACGTTGAGTTTTCCTCACGATCAGTCTGATGCCACAACAGTAGGCCAGAGAACATCACCCTGAAGAATCCAAGCAGTTACGTTTGCTTGAAACTTCAGTCGAAAAAAAGATTAGTTTACCAGACAGTAATCAGTTAAATTTTTCAGATTTTTAATTAGGTAGAAAAGTGTGTATTTGTATTCATTGTGGCAATAAAAAATGAAGAGATGAGATTTCAGGACTTGGCTGCTTTTGTAACGAAGTTGTAAGAATAGGAAAAGTAATTTTTCAATAATATATATTTTTTGTCAGTTTTAAATGTTGATGGTTTAAAGAAATAGCCCTTTTCATTTATTATAACGTGAAAAAGTGCAAATCAACAGCCCTGTAGGGCCAGCAATTAATTTATGGCATCAGGAACATACGGTACTTCTCAGCACAATTATATTTTTTCAGTTTTTACAGCTTATTATTTGACAAAATGAACTGCATGGATTCCGAATAAATATGTTTTTCATAAGATGATTCTTATTTTGGGAGGGCTGCAGGGCTGTCTTCCCTGGCTTGCATTTGAAGTAGCAAATTCTCTGACGGCACCAGGTCAAATGGTTAAACGGCCACAAAACAGCCAAAGTGTTGAAGCAGGTTGTGCTCTGGCTATATACGTCTCTTGGTATTACACCGGAGACGTTGACGTTCTGGATGCATACTTTTCTTAGGCCTCGGTTATTTTGGCGATTCGGAGTGTGTGCGCGCCGATGCCACTTTTGATTGTGATTGTTTAGTCGCGGTAGCTAGGGCTGAGCCCGCTGTGGTCCAGGCAGGTGAGATAAGGAAAAGGAGGACGCAAGAGGTCACCTCAATGAACACGAGCTGCTTGTTAGATTTAGGTATGAATATGTTTATTTATTAAAATACTCCCTAACTGCTCTAAAATCAAGAAAAGGGCCACGTTGGCGAGGGGCACGTATAACTCTATATGTGTTGCTGGCTCGCGCGTGACACGTCCGTACTTTTCGGCTTCCGAACTGAGAAGAAACTGAGAAGGGCAGCAGCAGCGGCGTGGCTCTCCTCGCTGAAGAGAGTCGCGCGATAGCTCGACCTTCTATTGGCTCTACTGCGCAGCTAGTAGTCAGCAGAGCAGTAAGACTACTATGGGGCCATAGGCCTTAAACAAAGAACGGCTGCAACATGACGCCCGCTGAACGTGGCTTACAGCGCGTTTACTTAATAAAGTACTACGGTTCCAGTAGAAGCTATTGAAAATTAAAGTAAGAACTGAATGAACATTTTGAATCGTGGCTTACAATCATTGCTAGTAAAGAAAAGAAATGCCTCAACTGGCCTAAACTAAGTTACCATTACAAACGTGGTTAGAAAATGATGAGCTTATGGCCAATAAATGAATAATGTTTAATCTTCAGTGATGGCACTGGGCGTACCGCCCGCCGTGGAAGGACACCCTAGGTTCTCTGGAAGTGAGGTTGTTGACGAAGCGGTGAGTGGTACCAGCTTGCTGACAGGCCGACGAAGTTCAGACTTGGCCGTGCGGACCATTGCCACCCGACATAGGCCATCTTCTCCTGGGAAGGTTCGCACGATGCGGCCCATGAGCCACTTTGTGGCAGGTTGAAGCTCGTTTTTGATTAGGACTACTTCTCCCACTTGAAGGTTGGGCTGAGCACGCGTCCACTTGGTGCGTTGCTGCAGCTGAGTGAGATATTCCTGACTCCATCTAGACCAGAAGTGATCGTGGATTTGCTGCACGTGCCTCCATCTGGAACTGAGACAAGTTTTGGAATCCAGTTCTGTAGGGTCAGGAGGAGAAATAAGGGCGGCTCCTATCAGAAAGTGTCCAGGGGTTAAGACGACTGAGTCTTCATCGTTTGAGCTAAGATACCCAAGAGGCCTTGAATTTAAGCAAGCTTTAATTTGACTCATGAGCGTAGTGAGCTCCTCATAGGTAAGGAGAGCCTTTCCAATCACGCGCTTGAGATGATGTTTGCACGCCTTGACAGTAGACTCCCAGAGTCCGCCGAAGTTTGGTGCGTAAGGTGGCGTGAAGTGCCAACTGACTCCTTCACTGGCCAGGGAGGAAGCAGCTTGCTGACCTACTGCAGAGGTTTCTTTAACTAAGTGGCTAAGTTTGGCGTCAACGCCTTGAAAAGTGGTGCCGTTGTCACTGCACATGTGTAAACAAAGTCCTCGGCAAGACACGAAGCGGCAAAATGCTGCTAAAAACGCCGGTGTGGAATAGTCAGAGACTACTTTAATGTGCGTTGCTTTAGTAGCAAGACACACGAAGACCGCGATGTAGCCTTTCATGACCTTTCGACCACGATCGGGGGAAGCCTTAAACCACAAGGGTCCGGCATAATCAACGCCCGTGTGTGTGAAAGGTCGCGATGGTTGTGTCCGAGGAGCAGGAAGGGCGCCCATCATTTGAGAGATGGTTCGCGCCTTAAACCGAGCACATGTGGTGCACGCTCGTACTATCCCTCTAACGAGATTCCTCGCACGTAGGATCCAAAATTGACGGTTCAAGGTACTATGTGTAAGCAAGGGGCCTCCATGAAGTGTGAGGAGGTGTGTATCTCGAACGAGCAAGTGGACTACATGATGCTTTGCGGGTAGCACGATGGGGTGTTTCTTGGTTTCTGTCAAGGCAGCCTTGTTTAGACGACCACCGACTCTAATCAAATCAAGTATGTCAAGGAAGGGGTTGAGCCTTTTTAAGCAACTTGATGACCTTACCTCTTCAGAATTTGACAGAGATTGAATCTCGTCATGTAAGGTAAGTCCTTAAACTAAACGCCACAAGCAGACCCGGCCAGCACGGATCTCTCGGACTGAAAGCCAAGTTAGCCGTCGTTCTAGGGGTTTGAGGGTGTTGGTTTTAAATCGAAGCACGTATGACAGGATTCGAATTAACTTTTGAATCGAGAAAAATCGGCTGAGCCACTCTTTCCAGTCGATTTCATCCTAAGCGTTAATTATTAGAAACGCTGTGGTGCTTTTTTTTTTCTAATTCCGTGGAAGGATCGAGTGGCATGGTTGGCCAGATATCTGGCGACCCGGTAATCCAGCAAGGCCCGTGCCACCAAAGCGTTGAAGTTTCTGAGGTATCGATTGAAACTCCTCTCGAGGCACAATTGGCCGGGTTTTTCCTAGATGCTACGTGGTGCCAGATTGCCTGAGGTAATAGCGTATGAATTTCGCTAGTGCGATTAACGACATATGTTTTCCAACGTGATGGATGACCGCGTAGCCATGCCAAGACAATTTGCGAATCGGACCAGCAATGTACGGTCGAGGAAGCTCTTGGGGTGCTTTTGTTTACAAAATTGATGAGACGTGCGAGAAGATGAGCCGCACACAGCTCGAGACGCGGTACGCTCAAGGTTTTGAGGGGAGCTACTCGTGACTTTGCAATTATAAGGCTTGAGTGAGAGGAAGACTCGCTGTGCACAACTGCATAAACCGCAGCTGCGTAAGCCTTTTCAGATGCGTCACAAAATCCGTGCAGTTCCCACTGAGACGAAGAGTCAGCTCGGATCCATCGCGAGATGCGAAGTTGGCTGACTCTCGGGAGTTCCGATGAAAATTCTTGCCAGAGCCGTATAATTGATGGGGGTAGAGCCTGGTCCCAGTCTAACCCGTGGAGCCACGGACTCTGTAGTAGAATTTTTGCCCCGATAACAAATGGAGCTAGAAAACCAAGGGGGTCGTAGAGTCTAGCCACGTTTCATAATATCTGACGCTTGGTGACAAGCCCTTGGCTTTCCAAAGCTGTGACCTTAAAGAGCATGGTGTCCGACGCGGGAGCCCAGAGCATGCCTAGAACTGATGCAAGTGAATCCGCATGTATCGGGAGCTCGACAGATAGGAGAGTCTTGGGGCTCAATCTGCTCAACAGCGTGTATAAGTTAGACGCCGATTTGTCTAATTCCATGCCTGCTGATGACAAAATACTCTTGAGCTCTCAAGCCCTTTCGCAAAGCGCGGATTCCGTCTCGGCTCCTACGAAGAAATCGTCTGCGTATGGATTCGTTTGGATAATCGAAGATCCGAGAGGAAAACGGATGGACTCTTGCACAGCAAGCTCAAGCATACACGCGTTTGCGAGAAATAGGGCTGAAACAGTGCCGTAAGTGACAGTGTTTAGCTGAAAAGCGGTTGGTGGACCGTCTGGTGACTCACGCCACAAGATTCGTTGCCAGTCGCAATCGCGACAATCCACTAGAAATTGGCGAAACATCCTTACGATGTCGCATGAAAACGCGAAACAATCAAATCTCCATCTCATCAGGATTGCGCGGATGTCCTCGAGAAGGTTAGGGCCTGGGAGCATGAAGCTATTCAGCGAGCGACCACGGCAATCCTTACTTGATGCATTGAAGACTATGCGTATTCTATTGTAAAAATCGTCCCGAACTACTGGGTGGTGTGGAATGTAGGCTACCTGCTCCGGCTCGGGTTGACCGACGGAGACTGGTGACATGTGGCCAAGACTCTCGTAGTCTTTCATGAAGGTATTATATGCCTGTTGAAGTGCAGGGCATGCCGCCAGCCGGCGTTCCATGCTCCGTAGCAAGCCCAGAGCTGCTTCTCGAGTATCTAAAAGGGAGGGCGCGTCGGAAAACGGAAGGCGGATGACAAAACGACCCGAGAAATCTCGTCGCACGTTCTCCTGGAAATGCCCAAAGCAATTTTTATCGTCTCAAGAACCATGATCGATATTAAATGGCTCTTCAACCTCCCAGAATTTCCGTAATGTGACAGACAAATCTTGGTCGACGGTCAGAGTAAATGATTGAGTGGACTTTACCTCGAGGCCGGGGGATGGCTTAGACCCTCCAAGAAGAACCCAACCAAATACCGTACAGATTGCTGAAGGCGTGTCTGGTGGCCCTGTGATGAGGCCAGGGCGCAAGGCAGCGGCGAAGACTTCAGAACCCAGTAGGCAATCAATATGACTTGGGGTGCCACAGAATGGATCGGCAACGTCCAAGTCCTTGGGGTGGTTCCAACTCCTGAAGTTAACGTTGCTAGATGGAAGCTTTGAGGTGAGCTTGCCTATCGTCAAAGCCTTTATCTGAAAATCAAAACCATCATCAGAGGGGGACTTAACTGATAGAGTAACCCAACCCCTGGCTATCGAGGTTGAATTTCCCAGGCTGTTGACTGCCAAGCAGGTCTCTTTAACCTTGAGGCCCAGTGCTCTGGCCACATGGTCTGACAAGTAAGACTCCTCTGAACAAGAGTCCAAGAGGGATCTGACTTGGTAGACTAAGCCAGAGTCTGAAACCAGCGACACGATCGCTGTGGACAACAGTTTCGTGCTCCTGGTAAATGTAGCGAGCACTGAAGTCTGCTGAGTGGAATCAGATGTCTGATACTTATCTTTCTTTTGTGGAGGTCTTGAACCGATGGTTGGCTGCTCGGCTTGATCCATATGCAGAGCGGTGTGATGATTGCTCTGACAGGTGTAGCATGTGTTTTTGGAGGGGCAGTCGCCCACTTGATGAGAAGGTCCCATGCAGTTGAAACAGAGCTTGCTGCTTCATACGAAGACTCGGCGCTCTGGCACCGACTTCCCTAGGAACTGCTTGCAGGAGTCCATGTAATGCGTCTCTGAACAATAGAGACAGGTGGGCTTGGGGCTCTTGGACGTTAAAGGCTGTTCTGATGTTGATGTGGACAGAAGGGCCGATGTAGACTGCTTCTCTTTTGGCTTGCCTTTATCTTTTGCTTTGTTGCCCTTGGCAGTCGGAGCAGGACCAGCTTCTCGCTTGCTGGAGCCTAGACGATCTAGGGTGCGGATCCTCGTTTCCAGGAAGGTCCGAAGAACTTGATACGTGGTGAAAGTTATCCTTTGGGCCTCACACTCTTTTGCCCAATCAAGCTGTGTATCCGGTGCCAACTTGCTGGTGATACAATATACCAGTAGAGCATCACAGTTGGACAATGTAGGCGCGAGAGCGTTAAAGACGTTCAAGCTCTCGTTCATGGTTGACAACAGCTGATTGAGGTGTGTTACAGATTCTTCGCTTGCCGCCGGAATCTCTAATATGGCCTTTATGTATGTGTTACAGCGCAGCAGCTTATCATCATAGCGCTTGACCAGGGCTTGCCAGACTGTATCGAAGTTGTCGCCTTCTACCTTAATGCCACGTAGAAGGCTCGCCGACTCACCACTCAGTGAATTAATCAGATGCTGAAACTTGATCACTGGCATGACGGACGTGTCATTGATTACCAACGCTGTAAACTTATCGGAAAACCCTTGCCAGTCTCTCTGCTCTCCGTTGAAAGTTGGCAGTTTGACCTTTTCCAGCTGTGAATGAACAGCTGTTCTATTTTCTGATTGGTTTCCTCTAGGTGGTGCAGGGTTTTCAAAGCGCACGAAGCACTCTTGAAGAAGTCCCAGGCTTTGCATGAAGGCTTCGAGAGTTGCGTCATGCACAGCTTCTGTAATATAAGTTTGATTTTGTATGTCGTCTGCCTATGAGCAGAGCTCCATGTCGTTGTTTTCAAACTTATCCCAATAGCCTTGTAAGAGCTTTATCCTCTTTTTCAAATCAAAAGTCGTGCTCTAGCGCTTTGATTTTCCTCGTGTTGACGATAAAGTTTTTGATGTAAGTAGCGAGAGACTTTTGTTGAAGGAGAAACTTCTCGCACTCATCATCGAGTGACTCGACATCGTCATTGTCGTTCGGCATGTTGATGCGCTGAGAAGACTTTGCTATATAGCTGCGCTACGTGAGGGTCCTAGGCAGCTGTATGTATGTAATGAGTACGTGAGCTCGAGCGCTGTATGTCGTGGTGCTTGGCACCGGTGCAGTGGCACGAGAATACTCACGACTCTTTATTTACTTCCAAGCTTAGGGGTTGAAGACGTCCGTACTGCGTGTGTGTTAATGTGCGTGGACTCTACCTGAACGCACCAACGATCAGACTGTACCTCTCCGGGTGTGCTGTCGACAGGCACGTGAGCGTATGTGTAATCTAGAGGCACGGCTTCAAGCACCGCTACACATGAACGCTGTTCGACGGGCAAGAATGATGTAGCAAAATTAGTAATGTATAGACACTCACGTGTGCGTATTAGCAACAGCACAGCAGCGTTAGAATGCGTGCGTTGATTTATGAGCAGCAGTACACAGCACTGTAGCAGCAACAACTCCTAATTGGGTGTGAGCGTGTGTGTACGAATGAGTGACAACACACAGCACTACAGCAGCAGCAACTTCGAATTGGGTGTGAGCGTGTGTGTACGAATGAGCGACAACACACAGCACTACAGCAGCAGCAACTTCGAATTGTGTGTGCGCGTGTATATGTGTCTATACATACGATGGCACAGCAGTACGCGTTCGGGGGCGAATGTGCGAGCGTGTAAGTGTGTATGTATATGAGCGACAGCACTACGTGCAGCTGAGGAGCCAAGATGGCGCACTTGACTCACCGTGGGTCTCGATGCCTTGTTGTGCCCTGTTCTTAAAATGGCCGCCGTATTGATGAGCCTCGTGGCGGCTGCTACGATGAGTACGTAGCCGCTGCAAGCGATGAGCCTCGTGGCCGCTGCAATTTTCCTATGGTGCTGCCCAGATCCGGCTCGAAGGACCAAAAAATATGCGCGCCAATGCCACTTTTGATTGCAATTGTTTAGTCGCGGTAGCTAGGGCTGAGCACGCTAGGTCCAGGCAGGTGAGATAAGGAAAAGGAGGACGCGAGAGGTCACCTCAACATACACGAGCTGCTTGTTAGGTTCAGGTATGAATATGTTTATTCATCAAAATACTCCCTAACTGCTCTAAAATCAAGAAAAAGGCCACGTTGGCGAGGGGCACGTATAACTCTATATGTGTTGCTGGCTCGCGCGCGACACGTCCGTACTTTTCGGCTTCCGAACTGAAAAGAAACCGAGAAGGGCAGCAGCAGCGGCGTGGCTCTCCTCGCTGAAGAGAGTCGCGTGGTGGCTCGACCTTCTATTGGCTCTACTGCGCAGCTACTAGGCAGCAGAGCAGTAAGACTACTATGGGGCCATAGGCCTTAAACAAAGAACGGCTGCAATAGAGTAAGAACCGATTTATGTTGCTTGCCCATAAAGTAAGAGTGTCATTGGTAGCTGGGATGCCCAGCTGCACGAATAACAACTCTGTTCTTGGTGTACTTACAATGAACGAATACGATAATTGTGAACTTGATGGGACATCTTCTAACTATTCTTCACTATCTTCGATTGCGGGTAGATTCAATTTTACTTTGACGCCACCTAATGGATCGTACTAAAGTAAAGCACAAAGCTAGCTCATTTTAGTAAAACCTTAATCTTATTTATGGCTATTGTGATTAACTTTTTCAAGAAAAGAACTAAAACCATCTCCGAATCATCAAGAATCAGTATGCAAAATTTCAGCAAAATCGGTTCAGTAGTTCTCACGGTTAGCGATTATAACGATTTTCGAGACTTTGCTTTATATAGCATGATATGTTACGGTAGCATTTCCCGAGAACCGCGTGTTGAGTGATTTTTTCTAACGCGAAACCCGTTGGAATTAATTTTTTAGGGCAAATAGCTTTTAAATGGGAGCCGATTGAAAATACGTTCCAAACTACCCCTAAATGGGATTGGAAAGCTATAGCGCGCCCGCATGAACTCGCGACGTTGCCGCATTGTTATTGGAGCTTAGTCGGTAAGCAGTGAGAACTATATCCATGTGCGCACGCAAGAGCGTCAGCTACTGCTGGTAACTTGAAGGTTGGATGTAAAAATTTTTACCTTAAGGTAAATATTTTCTGCTCCTTATGTTGTCAGTTGTTTATCCATCACGCGCTTACTGTCTTTCTCACTCTCATGTTGGACAAAAACATCTTTAAGTTTTTATACTTAAGTAATGTTACCTCGAATTAAAGTAAAATACCATATCAGTAGGGATTTTTCCACTCTACACGATAGTATTTTTGCAAAAATAGTCAAGCTCTCGGTCAAAAATATTGTTGTTAGGTATGTCTTACTTACGTTCCCGGGTATGTCGTCTGTACACGATTTAGAACGAGTCCATTCATAAATTGCAACAATCAAGTACCCGGGAAGTACCCGCCAAGTGCCCGGGAAGTACCCGGCAAGTGCCTGGGAAGTACCTGCCAAGTACCCAAGGAAGTGCCCGGGAAGTACCCGGCAAGTGCCCGGGAAGTACCTGCCAAGTGCCCCGGAAGTCCCCGCCTAGTACAATACAGTCGGGTACTTCCCGGGCACTTCCTTGGGTACTCCCCGGGCACTTTCCAGGTACTTGGCGGGTACTTCCCGGGCACTTGGCGGGTACGTCCCGGGCACTTCCTCGGTTACTTCCCGGGTACTTGGCGGGTACTTCCCGGGCACTTGGCGGGCACTTCCCAGGTACTTGGTAGGTACTTCCCGGGCACTTCCTCGGGTACTTCCCGGGTACTTGCCGGGTACTTCCCGGGCACTTCCTTGGGTACTTGGCAGGTACTTCCCAGGCACTTGCCGGGTACTTTCCGGGCACTTGGCGGGTACTTCCCGGGTACTTGATTATTGCAATTTATGAATGGACTCGTTCTAAATCGTGTACAGACGACATACCCGGGAACGTAAGCAAGACATACCTAACAACAATATTTTTGACCGA
Source organism: Copidosoma floridanum (assembly GCF_036245765.1). Lineage (NCBI taxonomy): Eukaryota > Metazoa > Arthropoda > Insecta > Hymenoptera > Encyrtidae > Copidosoma > Copidosoma floridanum. The sequence continues at coordinate 98,461 of NW_028321911.1, forward strand.
GAGCTTGACTATTTTTGCAAAAATACTATCGTGTAGAGTGGAAAAATCCCTACTGATATGGTATTTTACTTTAATTCGAGGTAACATTACTTAAGTATAAAAACTTAAAGATGTTTTTGTCCAACATGAGAGTGAGAAAGACAGTAAGCGCGTGATGGATAAACAACTGACAACATAAGGAGCAGAAAATATTTACCTTAAGGTAAAAATTTTTACATCCAACCTTCAAGTTACCAGCAGTAGCTGACGCTCTTGCGTGCGCACATGGATATAGTTCTCACTGCTTACCGACTAAGCTCCAATAACAATGCGGCAACGTCGCAAGTTCATGCGGGCGCGCTATAGCTTTCCAATCCCATTTAGGGGTAGTTTGGAACGTATTTTCAATCGGCTCCCATTTAAAAGCTATTTGCCCTAAAAAATTAATTCCAACGGGTTTCGCGTCAGAAAAAATCGCTCTACACGCGGTTCTTGGGAAATGCCACCGTTACATATCATGCTGTATATTAGTAAGATACCCATATGCTTTGGGATTACGGGGACGATTCCACACATTATGTACACCTTGGACAAGAGGCAACGGTAAAACTTTAATAGCATGCAAAGAAACGGGATCACGGAATTTATTACATAGATAACACACATGAACGATAGCAATAATTTAGTACTCTAGGCTTTTATGTATATAGAACAAATATATGTGTTTTATAACATCTACAAGGACAAAACTAAATATACGTGGGTGTATAATAATGCCAAAATAATTACAAACCCGGAGTGCTTTACTAGACCAAACCGCTGTATCTCTCGCACCTTTATTTCCTACACGACGGGCAGACTTTCTGAATCGCAACAAAAGATACGCTCCACAACGCTCTCGTCGACTTACTTGACTGCACGTAGTTACCAAGGCCTTTGATTGATATAAAAAGCAAAAGCTAAGCGATCTCGAACCATCAAGCAGTATGCCTGCTTCTGCAATCACGTGACATGTAACTTACTTCTTTTGAAACAGTCCACCGTTGCAAAACTTGAACTACGCGTGCAACCTCAAACAATCTTATAAAACGCTCATCTTACAAAATACATTCGCACAAGTACACCAAATAATGTGACTAATCAACAATTTCAACAGTCTTTACTGCGTATGTCCATAAGAAATATCATACACGATTTTGACAGTAACTTGTACTTAATGTAAAATCTGAGAAATTAGCAGTTTTAAATATTAATTACTACGTAATTATTAAACCATTACTGTACTCGTGTCAATCGAGAGTAATTAAGTTAAGCTCTGATTGGTCGTTGGCATCCCCAACCTGACGCATCCTCCGTAAGTGCAAAAGTATAAAAACTTGCGCATAACAATATTTGCCTTATTTCTTTCATGAAGTGCTCTAAAGTAACAATAAAGGTTAGAGAGTGAGTTCCGTTGCGTCTTTAAAGTGCATATAGTATTGAGTTCGGTGATTAAGCTAATTTTAAGACAGGTGCATTTCAAGCAAATGTAAGACTTAGTTCGGTGACTTAGCTGTGTGAGAAAAGCTTGAGCAAATCAGGTCATTGTAAACTCGCCTTAAAAGTGAATCAAGAAGGAACAAGAAAGAAAGGACCGTCGACTTGGGTTTCGACGTTAAAAGCAGTAGCCTAATTATTGTCATCGCCACGAGTACTCTCGTGTAGAATTAGGATCATCGTTGCGGTCAAACTTGTAAGATCTTGCGACTGCGTGATCGCAAGCAGTGGCTAACCAACGATTATAGAAGTAAGTTAAGTTGAAAAAACTATAAATTGTATAAACATTGTAAATGCGAACCTGAAACTTAATAATTTATATTATTTGTAAAATCAACTATTTCCGACTTTTCCAAACTAATTAAACCACTAGATAAGACATAACTTGGTTGTTGATTAAATATAGCTTCTTAATTCAAAAATATTACAATTACTAAATTATATGGAACATTCTAAGATTCAAAATTCCAATTGATTGACACACAATTCTTACTTTGATTAATAAAATATCAAGGAACATTTAAATAGACAACGTATAACAAAGACTTTTACAAGAACGTGAGATAAAAAAACGAATAAGATACGTTACTATTGTATTACAAAAGATATAAATTTAAACAGTAGGTCAACGCCAGCTCGCGTATGACGCACTTACACCACTGCACACATATCAGTCCGTGAAACCTAACATCACAACGCCGAGTTAACGATTTAAAAGAAAAGTATACTGTAAGTAAAAGCAAATAAGGCCTTTGGGCCGATGCCTGGTTCCTGATGAACAAAAATTATATTTATTTGTTTGTAGAACGAATCTATGAGTTCCGTCCTTCACTTATAAAAGTTAGAACGTAACACCTCCTATAACCCCCAGCCCCCTAAAAATGAGGTGAAATTCATTTTACTTCACTGTAAAATTGACCCAATTAAATTTTGAGTAGCATTTCCCTAATCCCTACTCATCGTCCCTTGACCCCCTTACATTTTGAGTGTCATCTTCTTAAAGAAACCTAATTCTGTTCATTCGTTTTGCCCCTCCCCTCATATGTTTCGTGCCCCCTGCCCCCCCCCTCAAAAATACTTTTGATTTGCCACCCTCACATTATTTATTTTAGTGCAGCAAGTCATCACTTTTGCTCGTAAAAAAGAGGCAAAATTTCTTTTATTTCTATGTAAAATTTACGAATCAAACTTTGTGTGTATTTTTATCTATTTTTTCGTGCCCTATTTAGAAAATAGATAGGCACGTTAATCTTTTTTTGTTGTTATTATGATGTTAGTCTATTAAATAATTTAAATGTATTTATATATATGACATGATTTACATGTGTGTGGTAACAAATTTTATATTATGGTCAAGTAATAACTATAAATGTCATCGCTAATCATTCTTTCAATGAAACTATGCAACTGTGAACAAACTAAAATACTTAAATGTTCTTTAGTGAGGGCACATATTGTCATAGTAACGTAAAAATCCAATCAGCCCTAAAAACCACTAACAGAGAGAGTTTAAAAGATATTATAACATTATGCCATGTATTAATATCAAATAACGTAAAATTTGTATAAAATAAATTTTTTCTTATGTTTTGTAAAATGAAACTGTACATGAAGAACAAAGTAAACTTATTTGTAATTAAAGCATTTTTTTCCACACAATATTTTTACTTCTGTATCATTTTTATGATCATTTTTCACGAAAACCTCATCTTTACTTTTGCATCTTGATGAAGCAACATATAATTGTCCATGTGAAAACAATGGTTTTTTGAAATATGGACCTATCATATCAAAAGTTTAACTTTGTAATTTACTTACAATCATTGCAAAAGCTAAAACTGAGGGAAATTGCTTTCTGTATAAAGTAAATCGTAATGACGGTGTATTTCTAGGATACAATGTAATTTTTCGTATAAAAACTCTTTGTCCAATTTTTTGACTAGTTATTACTTCTGCTTCAATGTTGTATTGCCATCAAATATTCAAATCAAATGATAAAAGAAGAAAACTACGGAGTGGGAGTGCAAAGGAGCACTTTTGCAGACGATTGGTCGAGAGCTGGTTTTTTTGAGACGAAAAGTTTTTTTTTACACCAACGAGAAACTGATTCTCATATGATTATCGTCATCATTAGAAAGATTCAATTGTTTTTCTTTTTAAAAAAGATTAATAGGTGAACACACAAGATCGAACGCGTAAGAGTTTGTTGTCATTACAATAAAACAATAAAAAAAACCAAGCGTGAGGGGTCTCGGGACTCCAGACCCCTGACAGAAGCGAAGCTGCCTCATATATGTGGCAGCCAAACATTATTCGTCATTAATTGTACCAATTATGTCTATAGAAACACACATACATATGGGTGAATCTGCCGTAAGTGGTTTAAAATCACTTGAAGAATTGCTAAAAAAAAAGTTGGTTAAAAAATTTTTTTTTCTTAGTAGTTCTACCTCAAATCTCTACCCACAACAAATACCCAAAGCGATTCTACTACAAAGTTTTGAGGTCAAAAGATATACGGTATTTTTTATAAGTCAATTTTAGTCAATTTTCTAAAAAAATAACTCTGCTTCTAATGCGTGTAGTTAAGCTGTTTGCACAATTCAAGTTTTTTTACCCAAATAAAATGAAAGCTAGGATCAAACCCTATCAATTAAAAAACTTTTGTTCATGCCAACATGCTCCAAGACCACCTTTGCATGAACAAACTGCATTTTGAACAATTCTGTCATCCATCAACTAAAATATAGTTAAAGGTTAGGTTTATTTACAAGAAAAATACAGAATACCATTTTTTATCAATACTTCCAATCTAACTTTGTAAAGAACAATATGGATTCTTGTTTGGGGTATACATTTTGCATCTATATGTAGCCCAGAACTTCTTTTCCGTTCTATCACATCGTGTACATGAGTACTCTCACACAAAGCTTTCCCCTTCTTTTTATTGCTCAAACGTAATATATTTTCAGTGATGGGCAAAAACCCAAAAGTTGTAAATCTATCCATTTTTTTGTATTCAGCTTAATATAACAAATAATTCTGACACATTGATGTTAAGATCATTAAAAAAGACTAGTATCAGATGAGAAACAGTTTTGCCGACTTGCAGCTGAGGTGAAAAATGATTTTTTGGGGCTTATAGAAGCATTCTTTTGCGCTGAAAAAAATTTACGTGAAAATAGTACTAAGGTAGATTCGAGGATTAATTATAAACCTTTAAAAATATTACATTAAAATACAAAAAAAATAATTCATTCTGGTCAATCAGCTTTGTTAGTGTAATTTTTTGAATTTTTTTCGAACTGTTAAATGATTACGATTATCATTTAACTCTGCTTTCAATTTAGAAAGGAAGGTTGTGGACTATAGTCTCACGCTCCTTTATAGGCTTAGGAACCAGCAGATAGCCCAACTATTTATTTGTTTACAGGAAAGAAAAGAGAGAAAGTTTTACAAAATAGGCGTCTTAACGAACCTTTTTTTATTCTAGCAGCTTTGGGTGAATTGAGTTACTAGTTTAAATAGCTTTCAGTTTCTTCAACTTGTTTTAAATTGATTTATTTCAAATTACTCGTACAAAAAGACAAAGGAAAAAAAACCAGTGGGCAGTCGTAGAACTGCCTACAGAAGTGAAAACTTAAAACTATGAATCATATTTTTACTTAAGTTTTGAAATGAATTAGTAGCTATCAAAATTATTTACTGTTTTTTAAATAAGTAATCTAAAATTATGGCATTTATACAATTATGTGGGTCGTGATAATACATATGATAACATTCATATCTCTTTATTATATATATATATTTTGAATAATGAATTATAAAGTTTGGTACACAATAATGCAGGTATCCTTTAAGCGGAAAATTCTGAAAATTATGTGATGTCATGAAAATATTCGTTTTAAATTTTACTACAAGAGATACTGAAGAGTGAGAAAAAATTCATTAAAGATCTTAGACAATTTACGTCCGATGTAGGCTTATCATTTTTTAATAAATTCATTTAGAGTCCTCGACATGCAATTGTTAAATAATCGAATTGATTTTCCAGCAGGAACCCTAAATACTTACGTAAAAGAAGGTGTTGTTTCATTTTTTTTTTTTTTTTTTTTTTTTTTTTTTTATATATATATAAATAATTAAGTTTTCTGAAAAGGCTATATTAAATAATTTGTAGAATAATTGTTGATCACTACTAACAAATTTGTTTAAGATAGAGCGGAAAGTAATTAAACTTGCAATTAAATATTAAATTATACCTTTATAAGTTAAAATAATTTTAGTATAATGTAAGATATAAAGCATAATTTAATTAAAAATTGTTAACAGTAGTCTCGTCATCACATTTGTCAGTGTTACAAAGACAAGAAAAAAATTTTGCGTGGACAATGATCCACGCGAATAAATAAGTAGGCACTGTTTACAATATACATGTGTCCAGAAAGTCTGGTAACGAAGAGTGACGACGTGACGACAGTTAATTGCAAATATATATGTGTGTGCGTATGCGTACGGTAATACAACTTATAGGAGCTTAGTAACCACTAGTGACTTACTAGTCACGTATATACATCACAAATCGCCACGCACGTGTACAACTACGCAGTTGAACTTGCATGGGTAATTAGTACTATTGGAAATACACTGTACACTTATACAGTAATACTGTAACTTGGACTGTATACGGTTTACAGTATACACATTGACACAGCTATATACCAATATAGTACGTAGTTACTCTAGTTAAGTTACCTCGGTACCTGAATCGATAGTTACGCAGTACTATACGTACACCATTAACCCACACATATGCGGTCTGATTCGAAATTCAAATGCGCACTTTACGCATTGCGCAGCAGTTGCCGTTTGACAAGGAGAGAGTACTTAGCTTTTATGGGCGCGGTGAAGTGCGGCGGAGTATGGTAGTGTGGCGCCCCAGGCTAACGCGCCAACAACACATCCTCGCCGCAAGCAGAAGCTCAAGCCAAGAGAGCTCTTTTAACTAGGCAGTTCAGAACTTCCGCTCCCCCTTCTGCTCGCGGCCCGAGCCGCAGCAGCTGAGGCGCCAGCAACAGCATCGTTGGATCTCTCTCGCCTTCGTGCAGCTCATCGAGACGCACGTAAATTCCTCTGGCTCACGTCGTGCTCAGGAGCTTGAGAAGCTACACTATACAAGTTACTCTGTATGTGATTTCACTCTTTTTGTACTGAAAGAAATAAAGCTAAGCATCTTGTTCATTCCCTCGCGAGTGTCATCTCAACAGCCTGTGTTCCGCCTCCTGACTCCTCGTCACCGAGGCACCCGTTATTCTCCTCGCCTCCAAGAGAGATCAACATAGTAACCCAAATTGGTGACCCCGACGTGCGCGAAGTGTATTCTTCACGAGTGAACACAAACCATTAATACCAGGAGCAAAACTGAGTCGCGTGGCCGCGGCGTGCGTGCTCGCACAAACTCAAACAGCTCAAGCGGAACGCCATCTTGTACACCGACAGAGGCACCTTCCTCACCGGACTTCCACGGCTTTTCGGACCTGCAGCCTATCCCGGAGACACCCCAGTGTCATCTACAAGCCAGCACAGCAGACAGCGACATCGTCGTCACGCTCTCTTCCCACCGTTGCGCAACCTACACAAAAGCAGCCCAAAAGCCACCAAGTTGGCGCCCACGTTCTCGCAGAGCGGCTCAAGAACATGCATTACTTTTTAACCCTGCGCCGCCCAGCAGACGAGGTTTACCCTAAATTTCACGCAAGACGTGCACTTTTTGCCACGCTTAATAGCCTATCAACGCTCCCGCTCGCCGAAGTCGAGGAGCCTTAAGAAGAGAACATGGCCGTCGCGGCATGGTGCGCTCTGCCGCCATTTTGGCCCCCTTCAGCAAAACTTTGGTTCAATCGTGTCGATAGCATTTTTCGCACAAACTATGTTGTAAGTGATGACGACAAATTCGACCTCGCAGCCAACCATCTCGACATGGCAACGCTTGAATTAGTTTCGGATGTCGTCTTCACGCTGCCTGCCACCAATAAATACACGGCTCTAAAGGAAGACGTAATCTCAAGAACATCCGACTCAGAAGAAAAACAGCTACACCAAGTGCTCATGGGTATGCAGCTAGGTAATGATAAACCCTCTAACCTCTGGAGAAAAATGAAATCCTCAACAGGAAACAAGCTTACGGAAGAAGCCCTCAAAGTCATCTGGCTTGACCGTCTGCCACACCAAGCTGCGATGCTCCTCCGCGTGCTTAACCTACCTGCCATCAACGACTTCATGGCACCAGCAGACCAGCTAGTAGAACAGGGAGGTTCTGTAATGGCTGTCAATCACTCAAGGACATTTTCACCAGCACCACCTACAAGCTACACACCACCACCTGCTTTGTCTATTATGCAACAGGAGATTGATGCTCTCAGAGCCGCAGTGACGCAGTTAACCATAAACTCGCGTCAGATGATGCAGGCATATAACCAACCCAACAAACAGCAGCCGCACGGACGCCCACGATGTAGGTCAGAATCCCGTCAGCGCGGACGCTCACCTTCCGCAGACCCTAACTGGTGCTGGTACCACCGTCGACACGGCGAAAATGCCCTGCGCTGCGTCCAGCCTTGCACTTTCCACCCTGCGGCCAACCAAAGCCAGGGAAACGCCTAGAACAACCTCTGAGTCAGGCGGTGGAGGTAAGCTCCATTACCAACGAAAACCACCTTTTTCTCTACGATCGCCGCACACACTTGCGCTTCCTCGTCGATTCTGGATCAGTGGTCTCCCTTATTCCAAGAGCAGCTCTCCAAAGCAATCTTCAAGCCCAACGGTACGCCCTACACGCGGCCAACCAGTCTCCAATCTCCACCTATGAATCCAAGGAACTAACACTCAACCTAGGACTGCGCAGAGATTTCAGCTGCACTTTCATCATCGTGGACGTCCCGTATGGAATACTGGGAGAAGACTTCCTGATAAAGTACAACCTACTGCTTGACCTCAAGAGCCATCGTCTTGTCGACGATCTCACGGGCCTAACCGCAACGGGCACTGCTTCCAAGGCGCACCTACACTTAATTTCCACCATCGACCCAGCAAAGCAGCCGAACAACATCGCCACAAGGTATGCTGCCCTAGTCAAAGAGTTTGAGGACATCTTCAAGGCAGGTAGCAGTCCAGTCCAACCACCGGGTCTCCCTGTGAAGCACACGATCCTTACAACAGGACCCCCAGTTTTCGAACGTCCTCGCAGGCTTACAGGTGAGCGCTTAGCAGCTGCTGAAAAAGTCTTAACAGACCTACTGGAACAGGGAATCATCAGGCCGTCCAACAGCCGATGGGCCAGTCCTCTGCATATGGTCCCCAAGAGGGACGGCTCTTGGCGCGTCACCGGCGATTACCGCTGCCTGAACGCATGCACTCTACCGGACCGATACCCACTTCCAATTATCGAGGACCTGCTCCAAGAAAGCAAAGGCAGCATTTTTTCCACGGTTAATCTACAAAACGCTTTCTACCAGATCCCGATAGCGGTGGAGGACATCGGTAAGACCGCCGTAACTACGCCTTTTGGCCTTTTAGAGTTCATCGGCACGTCTCTCGGTTTGCGCAACGCAGCATAAACAATGCAGCGCACAATCGACCATGTACTGCGTACGCTGCCTTTTGCCAAGGCATACGTAGATGATATCTTCGTGGCTAGCAAGGATCAAGAGGAACACTTCATCCACCTCCGCCAGCTGTTCGAGACTCTCCGGCAAGCTAAGCTCAAAGCCAACTATGGAAAATGCACCTTCGGCAAACCTCAAGCTCTGTATTTGGGTTATCAAGTCTCAGCAGACGGCTTTCAACCACCTCCAGCAAAGACCGAAGCCATACAAAATTTTCCAAAGCCAACCACTGCAAACGAGCTTCGGAGATTTTTAGGAGTTCTCAACTACTATCGGCGCTGCATTCCGCACGCAGCCGATCTACAGGCTCCACTCCACGAGCTCCTTAAAGGCTAACCGAAGAAAGGCTTAGTTTCCTGGACGGAAGAGGCACTACAGGCATTCCAACTTTGCAAGCAAAGCATCGCTGATGCGGCCTGTACCACCTTCCTCGAACCGGACTCGCAGCTAGCGCTAAAATCAGACGCCTCTGACAAGGTTATCGGAGCGGTTCTGGAGCAACAGCAGCCAGACGGCTCTTGGCGACCCTTGGGATTTTTTTCACACAAGTTAACCGACACGGAAAAGAAATACAGCGCGTATGACCGCGAACTGTTGGCTATTTTCGCTGCCGTAAAGCACTTTGAAAGAATCCTCAAAGGCCGTCAATTTACAACCTAAACGGACCATAAGCCTCTCATACACGCAGTCAGTCAACGGTCTGATAAGGCCTCTCCTCGATGCGCACGACAACTCGAGTACTTGCTACGCTTCAACACTCAGCTTACTCACACCCGAGGCCAGGACAACATCACCGCTGACGTGCTATCGAGAATCGACCCACATGGCTCGTTCGTAACTCCAACTCAACGCCCAGCACCGCCCTGTCCTACCACAGCAGCAGTCTCAGAAGACCCAAGCCACGTAAAGCCAGCCAGCTTGGACACTGCAACCATCACGATGCCTTCATCTTTAAACGCCGAAACAATCGCTGACGCACAAGCTGCAGACGACGAGCTCCAGGAACTCATTTCTGATTTCAGCCTCCAGCTCCAGCTTTTAAACCTCGACGGCCATGCAGTCTACTGCGATGTCGCCAACAACGTTTTAAGGCCTTTCCTGCTCACCCAGCTCCACCGCACAGCTTTCTACATCATCCACGGACTTGCCCACCCAAGCGGAAAATCAACGGCCCGCACGCTGGCACAAAAGTTTGTCTGGCCCAACATCAAGAAGGACGCACTTGCTTGGTCCCGCCACTGCGAAGCATGCCAACGGTCTAAAGTCAGCCGACACAATCGCGCTGCCCTTGGTTGTTTCACCGAGCCCGACAACCGTTTCGAGTACCTGCACATCAACATTATCGAGATGCCCTTAGTGCAGGGCATGCAATACTGCCTAACTATTGTTGACAGGTTCACGCGATGGCCAATGGCAATCCCTCTGCTGAACATCCAAACAAACACCATCGTCAAGGCACTTATGGATCACTGGAAACCTCAGTTCGGCACGCCTCTCTTCATAACTTCTGACAGAGGGGCCCAGTTTGAGTCTGAACTCTTCGCAGAGCTCGCACGAGTGATCGGCGCCAAGCTCCTTCGCACCACAGCCTATCACCCGCAAGCGAATGAGATGGTGAAAAGGTTTCACAGGATCTTAAAAGTGGCGTTACGATGCTGTCCTCAGTCATGGCTTGACGCCCTGCCTACAGTTTTACTGGGTATACGCATGGCCTACAAGGACGACCTCCAAGCATCGCCTACTAAAATGCTGTTTGGCACATCAGTTCGAATTCCAGGCGAATTTTTTATCACAGCATCTCTACAGGCCCACCAAACCGCTTTCGTCCGCAGCCTACGCCAACTTTTCAGAGCCATCCGCCCAGTACCCGTGTCTAGGCACACTGAACATCATCCATTTTTTTTCAAGGACCTTCGCCACTGCTCGCATGTTTTCAGACACATTGACAGCGTGAAAAAGCCTCTTGAACCACCCTACACTGGCCCACTCAGAGTCATACGCCGCATCGACGACCGCACCTATGTGGTTGAAGTCAACGGTGATAAAAGGGTAATTTCAACCGATCAGCTCAAGCCCGCTTATCTGGAAGCAGAGCCCACATCACCAGAGCAGCCAGCTCCTGCAGAGCCCACATCACCAGAGCAGCCAGCTCCTACAGAGCCAACTTCGCCTCAACCTTCTGCCAGCTCACCCACAAACCCTCAGCCGGCCCAACCCAAGAAACAGCCCGCCTCAACAGCTCTCGGCGCTCGACCAGTATCTTGCCCTAAGCGACAAGTCACGTTCCCAGCCGAGCCGAGGCTGGTCTCTGGAGGGAGAGTGGATGTGGCGCCCCAGGCTAACGCGCCAACAACACATCCTCGCCGCAAGCAGAAGCTCAAGCCAAGAGAGCTCTTTTAACTAGGCAGTTCAGAACTTCCGCTCCCCCTTCTGCTTGCGGCCCGAGCTGCTGCAGCTGAGGCGCCAGCAACAGCATCCGTTGGATCTCTCTCGCCTTCGTGCAGTCCATCGAAACGCACGTAAATTCCTCTGGCTCACGTCGTGCTCAGAAGCTTGAGAAGCTACACTATATAAGTTACTCTGTATGTGATTTCACTCTTTTTGTACTGAAAGAAATAAAGCTAAGCATCTTGTTCATTCCCTCGCGAGTGCTATCTCAACAGCCTGTGTTTTGCCTCCTGACTCCTCGTCACCGAGGCACCCGTTATTCTCCTCGCCTCTAAGAGAGATCAACATAGTAACCCAAAGTAGTATGGGTATGCATACGGCCATACCCCGCCGCGCCGCCAAGCTGCTCTCTCCTTCTCTACTGCCAGCCAATATGAAGCAAGCTCCCCCTCTTCTTCCGCCCCCTCGCTACCATTTTATTCTCTCGTGCTTACTCGCGACTCTCTGCAGGGATTGCCCTGATTTTAAATGAAAGCGATCTGACGCGAAACCTAGAGTTTTTACTCATACAAAATCGTCCAACGCGCCTCAAGCAGTTTTAACTTCAAAAAGAGTAATAAGTCACTCTTTAGCAAGTTACTTTAGCAATTAAGTACTGCACTCGATGAGCAGCAGCTTATACTGATTAAAACGCTACGCAAAGAAATTCAACTTGCGCAAAGTTTTAGTATGACATTTTGGCATGATTTAAATAACCTCATATTCACCTGATTTTCTTATAATTATCATCTGATTTTTAGCTGATCATCACTCGATGTGTAATGACTGATAATCAACTGATTATCAGGTAAAAATTAGCTGAATATCAAGTACATATCATGTGAATATTGGATGAAACTTCGTTTAGTAAGATTCAAGCTAATTATTTTCCGACGTTTAGCAACCAGGATAAGACGAAACATAAGTCTTACATGTGAATTGGTTTCTTTATAAAGGGATAAAATAGTACATTACAACACTAGTGCGCGGGAAAGGCGATTGACGCACACGTGGTGTATGAAACTTTTTGACACAACGTGCGCGGGGAATGAGATTTAGAGCCATCTAATGTGGCTCTGCAAAGACCTTGACGTACACACGCACTCGCGCAAGTACGCAGCACGAGCTGTGAGTCGCGTGTGTAAATCGAGGTCTTTAGAGCCACAACAGGTGGCTCATAATTGAGTCTCCGCACATGGCGTGTTGAAAATGAATTGAAACCTAGTTTAGTAGTCAGAGGGTTTTAACAAAAAGGAATAATTGGAGATATTTATGTATTTTCTAAGATATCTAAGATATAAATTAACTATATGATTCTGTTGTGGGGCTCACAATTAGATGTGTTGGCTTAATATACGTATTTGCAAATGTTAACTAGCGAATTCTATAAGGAAGTCGTAGAAACGTATCATTCTAAAAATAGTATAATCGTTGATGACACATACACAAACAACTACAGGCTGGTTTTGAAAGCTTACACATAGTTATGGTTATAATAATTGCCAACGTTATTAATTGAGCAATTATTATATTTTCTAGGAATTACAACTGATTACCCCCCGAATATGGAAGTGAGAAATCTAGCGATAAAGGTCACTTATTCTCTAAGTTCAAATTTTTTCGCCTCTATTTATGGTCGCATCAGCAGTCGACTCACCGATCTGTGCAAAGATGACAATCAGGAATATACTGACATTGAACTTGTTCAATACCTCAATTTAAAAGTTGATTTTCTCATCAAGTTTTTAAAAAGTGAGTATTTAGATCAATGTAATAGTAAAATAATGCTGACATGTTTGCATTCATTAATAAAAATTACTAATATTGATTAACAGTCACGATCGATAAAGTACAGCAAATTGATAAGACCCAAAAAGACGCGTTTTTAAAGAGGTCGGCGCTTTCAGTTTGGCTCAGCTGTCTTGAAAAGGCGATTAACAACTGGATGGAGATGTACCCCCAAGAACTTGCGCAAATTCAGAAGATACCTAACGATGAGCTTGACGTCACGTGTAGCCAACTTTTTGACATCATTGAGCCTTGGACGAATCAGAAGAAAGGCCAGACAGTAAGCTACCTCTCTCTCCTCGCTCTTCTTTTAGGCCTATCTCCGCTGAGCTGCACCCAGCTAACCGAGTCCCAGTGCCGAACTCATCCCGCTCTTGAGCGCAAGTGGAACTTCTTCAGCCGGTTGTTGTGCGATCTCGGTGATTCAAGCCGGATCTACACCATAGCAGGTATAAAGCTATGCAAGGCTATTACGTACATCGAGCCAGGACACCACTCCGCTTTTCACAAGCAGGTTGAAAACAAGCAGCAACTCATCTCGGGTCAGCTTTTTGGGCCCGAAGCGCGCAGCTTTTTCTCCTCCAAGAGCCCAAGCATCCTTGATCTTGACATCATGACTGACTGCTACCTTATCTGTATGCGGCTCAAAGCCAACGTTGATGGGATTTTCCATACTTGCATGAGCGAGCGCTCACCTGTCATCTACCAATTCGTTCTTGTCAGCTCGCTATACAAGTGAGTCCCTTCTCTCTCTCTCTCTCTCTCTCTCTCTCTCTCTCTTTCTCTCTTTCACCATGGACACTACAAAAAATATGTATACAGGAAAAAGATGATTCTAATGACTTAATTTTTTTGGTAGACAAGCTCTATCATTTTTAAGCTCCCTGCTTACTATTGTGGGAACATACTTAGGTAACGTATTATGTACAACTTTGAGCTTCTTTACTTCGAGGTAGAAGACTTTGGGCTGACTCTAAGAAATATTGAGCAAATAGCTTTAGTCCCGAGGTATCACGTCGAATCTTTGAATTGGTAAGCTGAGGTTACCAGTACTGAGTGCTCATACTCTCTCAAGTTAGCAACCTCAAATTTTTGACTAGAAGGTTCGATACCTCAAGACTCGAGTTTTCATTGCTAAAATTTTTTGATGGCCTGAAGTTTTTAGAGCGTCTCGACGATTGTCAAACCATATTACCACATTCGAGTTAGTATGCTGTTGCGTTGATAGCATTCGAGTTAGTTACGTTGGTAGCATTTAAGTTAGTATGTTGAATTCGGAAATATGGAAACTATTTGTCCATCAGAAAGTTGGAGACATCTTGGAACCAATTTTTTTTTATGTACTCGTATACCTTTATAAAAGCTTGAGAAACATAATGCCAGTGTAAGCGTTATAAATTATTATTTTTCTTATTTGATCACGGTTTAAAATGTAGTGAGATGCACAATAATTCTTTGCCAAGTTTTAATATGTTTAAGCTATTGTTTGAATGAATAAAAAATATTAGTTTACTTTGACATACAATTTTTTGAGAATTTGAGCATATTCAAGCTTGACAAATAACTATTGTTGATGAAACCACTTTTTGAGAAAAGAATTATGAAGAAAAAAAATAATTTAAAAGACTCAAAAGGGCATTAAAGTTAAATTTTTTTTTTTAAAGTAGTACTTATTTAGGATTTAACTATTTTATGAAGTAATTTTAATTCAATCTTATCGCTTTTTTTTTCTTTTAACATTACTATTTATAAATTAGATTTTATTGCTTAATATTTCTTCACATTTTGTATCTGACTTCGTCTCACTGGTTCCCACCTAGTTAATTTTTGTTGCTGGTAATTTTTGAAGAATACGTACTTTAAAACTCTCATCGCATACTTAAAATGTGTTTTATCATAACAATTTTAATATCTGCTTAAATAATTTAAACTACAACTTATGTCAGGTCTCGTTCCTTAACTAATATCCAAAAGTTCACCATTTCAATTTCCGTACTACAAATCCTTTTTTACTTCTTTTACTAATTTTAACTTTCAATTAATTTCCTCCAAGCTCCAGGGCTTTCTCTTGAATCTTACAATGCTTTTTACAGTAAGCCCATCTCTCTTACATCAGTACAATCTATACATAGTCTCCAGTATAAATGTATTACATTCTCAATAGTTCCCTCCACTCAATTATATTAACCACTACAAATACCATCTACTACTGATTAAAAAGTAATTTGGTCAATTAGAAAGACTTTCGATATTCAGGGATTTAAACTTCAATCGACTGATTATAAGCTGAACGCTTAGATCACGAAAGCAGATATTGAGAGACAGATTAATGAATTAGTAAAAGTTAATTCATGCCAAAGATAAAATATCTAAATGGTAACTGCTTCATACAATTTCGTAAATTGTAATAAATATAATGGTAAACAATGATAAATACGGCGAAGCTAGATGTCTAGCCCAGTGATTTTCACCTACTACGCAACACAGTGTCGAATTTTGGTTTTTTCCTTCAAAAGTTATTAACTTTTGAAGGATGTAACATATCCCAATAATTTGTTTTTTCTAATTAGAGATAATTGTACGTATAATGTAGTAAAATATAGAAAATTTGATTAAAAAGTATTTCAGGCTGGAAAATTTGTGGAAACTCCGATTTTTTAAAATCTAGTATTTTAGCAGTGCAGTTTTGTAATCCAACAAGTTTTTTCTTTGGAAAAAAATATCTACTGTACATTGACATACACGTTCATCAAAAGCAATATCAAACCCGTCCATTAGCATTCCAATCAACAGGGTTATGTTAACATAAACTTAAAATATAGCCTAAAATCGAGTATTTTCTTAAAAGTTTGACAATTTTATTATTAGAGAAATTATGTAATCGCTAACGATCAAAAGTATATCAAAATTACCCTAATTTTTAATTTTACTGCAGTAGTGCTTTGAGGATATGGTTAAGTTGTATAACTTTTCTTTATACATTTAAGAAACTAAACCCTTACTAATGATCAAAAAGATTAAATTGTTATTTAAATAATAGATGAAATTTTTTATCTTTTAATTACTTGCGTATTATTATAATAACACTGAAATTTAGCGACCCTGAGGTTATTAATGCGTTTTTTTAAGTAGTTAGAATTGAAAATCATCTAGTATGAAGAAAACAAAGTATCAAAAATGTTTTTTTTATCACAATAAATTTTCAAATGCTTCGAGCATGTATTCGATTTTAGGCTATATTTTGAGGTTATGTTAAAACAATCACTTAGCTTGGAATGCTAATGGACGGTTTTAATGTTGCTTTTGATGAACCTGTATTTCAACATTTAGAAATTTTGTTTCAAAAAAAATCTTGTAAGATTACAAAACTGCACTGCTCAAACACTAGATTTTCAAAAAATCAAAGTTTTAACAAATTTTCCAGCCTGGGAAGTTTTTCAATCAGATTTTCTACATTTCCTACTATTGTACAAACAATGATCTTAAAAAAAAAAAAAAAAAAAAAATTATTACGATATGTTATTACCTTCGAAAGTTATTGATTTTTGATGGAAAAAACCTAAAATGCAACACTGTGCAACATAATAAAAGCTTCCGTACAATTTTAATTCCCATCGACGACCAGTCATAACAGCACTTTAAATAATTAAAGGGTTTAGATTCACTTAACTTAGAAATTCGATTGCTCATAACGTAGTTTGGTGGTATCGATTTCAGTGACAAAAATGTAAAATGGCATTAAGGGGTGATTATATCAATGTACACAGGATTATTCGTACGTAAAAAATTCGATACCTATCATCTTATGCTATTTTGTACTAAGAAGGTTCTATCCTACGTAATTCGTCTGGTAGTTGATTTCGAAAATTTACTGCTCTAACTGTGAAATACTTCGAGTACGCTTCCGTTTAGGTGATTAACCTAGAAATTCTTGATGTAACATTTTTCGCTGAGCAACATAATTTACCAATATCCAGAAATATACAAGTCAAATATCTAAAGACACCAGTTTGTAAAATTCAATATAAAAAAAGATCTAGATATTTATTTCTATGCACAGGTACAGTAAGCCAATCCAGTCGATCATAATAAGGTTGAAGAGATACATCGCACTTAAACAAAAAATGTAACGCACAACAAAGCTTATAGGCCTAGTTCATTTTAAATCAAAAAAGCCCAAGAGATTGATGTAAACTAAACAGCAAAACTCAAAGTGGGGCAACACAAAGGCACTAGCCAACAACTTGCGTAATTGAACCGACAGCAGACCACTCCTGTAACAAAAACGATTTAGAACTCCATGCACCTTAAGTATACAGGTAATCTTTTTCAAGACACATTCATATATATCAAATGGCTGGCGCCGCAGTGGTGGTCAGGAATCCTGTTTTTCCGCCTTCTAACCTCACCTTCGGCTCGTGCCGTAAACCTCTCGGTTCGTAAATCGAAGCCTTTGCAAACTCGTACGTATTATACTATTTCATCATACCCTGACGAGAAGTTTGCATTCCCGTCCTGATTTCAGGCTGGAAAGTTGCGCATTCCTGACCAGGATGGGAATTTTTTTGTTGCGCACTAACGTACTGTGCAGCTCTTTCCAAGTTATTTTCTTATGTCAGTCATCAGCGACTTATGTGTATATAGATATAGTCGATGATTATGTTCAGCTGCGAAAACCAAAACACTCGATCAGATCATAAGCTTAATACTTATGCAATGCGGATATGCAGGTTGCAGAGTGTAACAATTATGATTTTAGCCAGTGAGTAGTGATATACTCAACTATTAAAAATACTTAGTCTCTGTACGTCTGAGTACTAAAAGCGATTCTGTAAACATATGTGTGAAGCTAATGTATTTGGTGGCATACCTGTATGTCTGTTTTGTTTCCAAGTATATTTTTCACATCACTGAAATACCATCGCAGGAGTATAACATATTAATATGATTCCCATAGTGCCCTTATAAAAGATTTTAATATAAATTTTGTGTGTAATGGAATTTCATATGTAATTGAACGACTTATACGAGCGTAGCTGCTGCATACAGTACCGGAGTCGCTATATATTGTTTTTTATCTCGCTTGCTCTTTATTTCCCTAGAGTCACTAGATCAACAAACGCATGAGCATTCGCAATGAACGACGGAACGACTTCGTATTGATTTTATATAAAATTAAGCAACAAATAACCTTTTTTGGGTTGCGAATTTCCTGCCAGGTATGGAGGAAAATAAAGCCTAAATTCTATCTGTGAACGCACTAATCCTTAAGGTGGCTTGGGCGATTTTTATTTTCCAAGTATAAATCATTGGTGTATGCGCTTTCAATCTCGACATAAGGAAATAAAATAAACTGTGCGCTTCACTGCTTCCTCGAAAAACTTACAATTAAGTATTACTAAAAAAGAACATTTAAAAATATGTTATATGATGCACTGTAATAATAATAACGACGAAGATATTTAAAAGATATAAATTAAGATAAAATAAATTATATGGATAAGATAAACGTTTGTTATATAACTTGTTGCGTAGGATTCTATGGTCTTGGGGTGCGCACGAAGTAAATAGTCGAGGAACTACCTAGTATCAACGTCTTTATTTATGCAAAAACGAGAGAAGAGCGCGTTGCGTGTGTGCAACCTTCGTCCTTGCCGGTTCCAGCCAGAGAGCTCCCTTCAGCATCCTATCTGCTTATCCCTTTGCTCTCTCCCACTACAATCATCTGTAGTCGGCCCCAAAAAGAGGGGCATCGTACGTGACAGACTTATAAAAAAGAGACGTATGTATAGTTAATTTAGATGACTCGGTAATATAGTTTCGAGGTACACTTAAGCTAAAGGTAGAAAATTAAAAAACTTTGTTTCACCTCAAAGTGTACAAAAAATAACGGTTAACGAGTATTTTCATGCATATTTAAGTTCTATTAATCACTCCAGAAAAGTATGGCTAGCACAAAAAGTTTGCAAACAAGCGAACCCTGCATGTTTATCATAAAGAGAAAAAAATGGAAATCATTACATTTACACTAATAATGTTTCGCAATCTTCACTGCAGTGTACGTTTCATAAATTTTGGTTTTTTTTTAAACCTTTTTATACTTGAATAAAAATATCACAGATGAATTGACTTTCATTATCCATTTCATGATATCCAATAAACTTTAAATATAAAGTGTGCTCCTCCTGCTTCTATGGGGACGGTGGCCTAGCAAGTTTGACTGAGATGGCGCCAGGGAGGCAGGTCCACAGCCAATAAGATTGAAGAACATGAATTGTACATTCTGTATATCTGTATATGTGATATTTACCTTTTGCTGACAGTGCTGACCACTCACTGTCGGCTACGTGCCAAAATAACCTTTGTAAAGTAACGCAACATTAAACAGAAAAATGCCTCGAAATTGTTCAGGGTCTGGATGTTTTTCTAAAGAAGGATTTCAAATTTTAACTGACTCTGTAATTAGAAACAAACGGGTAGTGGCGTTAAATGAAAAAAAAATTAATTTTGGAGTTGAAGGTTTCTTTTTTGTATGCAAAAAATATTTCAAAAACGATGATTTTCATGCCCAAGAGTTTAACACTACTACAGGTAAGTCAAATAAACTGTTTATAAACAATTTATGTCTGCTGCATTAAAGTTTATCTACCAAATTCCAACTAGGGTTACCCGTTGAAAGTGTGAGTTTAACAATAAATGCTGCCCCGTCTCTTTATTTGAACGCAACAAACAATAATGCTTCAACAGTGTGCGTTTCCCCAAGCAAAGGTAGTGCTGGAGGTAAAACACTTTGTAAAACTTGTACAACTATTCTCATACAAATAAGCACCGAAATAACTTTGTACGTAAAAATTTATATTTGATTTACAAATTACTATTTTTTTTTTTTCAATCCCTAAAATCAAGCTAAGGTTTTGAAAATAGCGCTATTTCTTCTTATTGGCTAGAGTCTTGGCTCCCCGTTGCTATCTGAGCCAAGCTTGCTAGGTTACCATCCCCATATTTTGTAAATAAGCGTTCCCACAACCATGGTGGGAATTCCTGCAGCGTGAGGGGCTCGTGCCGTTTGAAAAGAAGCTTTACAAGCAGTAGTAAATATAATTGACGGTGTGGTAAAATCTAATATACTGTTTACAGACACATTCAAAAACCAGATGAACGAATCTGGTAAAAAGTTAAAACATACAGCTACAGAAAAAATTGTGAAGCTAACGGAAAGATCAGAATGTAATGCCTTACTATATAATAGAAGGGCACAGTTTTGTCGTCGGAGTGGTGGTGTAAACAAGTCATTAAACAGTGCAAAAAAAAGTCATTCGATAATGGTCAAGCAAAAAATAGGTACCCGTAAAAAAAAATGAAATATGTAAAAGACAAAAACCAAATAGAAAAGTAAAAAAACGGGTTGCGTCACACGTTACGCACAGCAGAAGTGAAAACTTCGAAAATAATCAAAACATACGTGACTTAATAGAGGGAGCAAAAATTTGTGATTTAAAAAGTGAGGGGTTTGAAGTATCGATGTATTGGTATAATAATAAAAATAAATCGAAACAAAAAATGGAATAATAATTTTATAAACATGTTTATTGATGTGTGTTTTTGAAAGTGTAAAAAACTTTTACTGTGGCCGTAAAGGTCCAGTATTGTAATAAGCTTATTGACATTACAATTGCTTATAAAATTGCAACAGTTAGAAAGGCAGCACTCTTTTGTAATGTACAAGGCTACTACAGCTGGCCTCCTCATGCTGCAGAAATTTCCACCATGTTTGCGGGAACGCTTTGTTACAAAATATAGAAGAGGATCACACTTTATATTTGAAGTTTATTGAAAATCATAAAATAAATAATAAAAGTCGATTTATCTTATTACTTTTATTAAAGTATAAAAAAAGTATATTAAACAAACGCCAAAATTAATGAAACCCACACTGTAGTGAAGATTACGAAATATAGCCCAGGAGCCAGGATACTTTTCGTAGCCGATGGAGGTCCATGGCTGCACCAAAGTTTTTTTTATGTATTTTGATGCGCTGAATCCGATTTTCGAAGGTTTTTGCGTGGTCTCCAGTACATACTTACCGCGTAAGCGCGCAATAGACCTAACGATGAGGCATTGCTAGATAAAAATTCAATTTAAATCATACATTGCTCATTCCATATTATTGTAGTACTATATTATACGAAAGTTTTAAGCCGTGTTGGATTAGAAAATGTGCATTAATGAATGTGCAACGTATGGTCGAAATTCGTGAAAAACCCTGTTTTTCAAAATTTCGTGAATTATTTACTCGTAAACGAAGGGTTCAACGAAAAAATGACAAGCATACTTTTTGTCTCAAAATTGGCCAAAGAATCTAAAAAAAAATTATGTCAAAAAAATAAAAATTTCTTATTTGTTTATAAAAAATATTTATAACAATTAATTGGCCAACTTTACAGCCAAGCACCTTCGAAAATCGGATTCAGCGCATCAAAATACATAAAAAAAACTTTGGTGCAGCCATGGACCTCCATCGGCTACGAAAAGTATCCTGGCTCCTGGGCTATATTTCGTAATCTTCACTACAGTGTGGGTTTCATTAATTTTGGCGTTTGTTTAATATACTTTTTTTATACTTTAATAAAAGTAATAAGATAAATCGACTTTTATTATTTATTTTATGATTTTCAATAAACTTCAAATATAAAGTGTGATCCTCTTCTATATTTTGTAACAAAGCGTTCCCGCAAACATGGTGGAAATTTCTGCAGCATGAGGAGGCCAGCTGTAGTAGCCTTGTACATTACAAAAGAGTGCTGCCTTTCTAACTGTTGCAATTTTATAAGCAATTGTAATGTCAATAAGCTTATTACAATACTGGACCTTTACGGCCACAGTAAAAGTTTTTTACACTTTCAAAAACACACATCAATAAACATGTTTATAAAATTATTATTCCATTTTTTGTTTCGATTTATTTTTATTATTATACCAATACATCGATACTTCAAACCCCTCACTTTTTAAATCACAAATTTTTGCTCCCTCTATTAAGTCACGTATGTTTTGATTATTTTCGAAGTTTTCACTTCTGCTGTGCGTAACGTGTGACGCAACCCGTTTTTTTACTTTTCTATTTGGTTTTTGTCTTTTACATATTTCATTTTTTTTTACGGGTACCTATTTTTTGCTTGACCATTATCGAATGACTTTTTTTTGCACTGTTTAATGACTTGTTTACACCACCACTCCGACGACAAAACTGTGCCCTTCTATTATATAGTAAGGCATTACATTCTGATCTTTCCGTTAGCTTCACAATTTTTTCTGTAGCTGTATGTTTTAACTTTTTACCAGATTCGTTCATCTGGTTTTTGAATGTGTCTGTAAACAGTATATTAGATTTTACCACACCGTCAATTATATTTACTACTGCTTGTAAAGCTTCTTTTCAAACGGCACGAGCCCCTCACGCTGCAGGAATTCCCACCATGGTTGTGGGAACGCTTATTTACAAAATATGGGGATGGTAACCTAGCAAGCTTGGCTCAGATAGCAACGGGGAGCCAAGACTCTAGCCAATAAGAAGAAATAGCGCTATTTTCAAAACCTTAGCTTGATTTTAGGGATTGAAAAAAAAAAAATAGTAATTTGTAAATCAAATATAAATTTTTACGTACAAAGTTATTTCGGTGCTTATTTGTATGAGAATAGTTGTACAAGTTTTACAAAGTGTTTTACCTCCAGCACTACCTTTGCTTGGGGAAACGCACACTGTTGAAGCATTATTGTTTGTTGCGTTCAAATAAAGAGACGGGGCAGCATTTATTGTTAAACTCACACTTTCAACGGGTAACCCTAGTTGGAATTTGGTAGATAAACTTTAATGCAGCAGACATAAATTGTTTATAAACAGTTTATTTGACTTACCTGTAGTAGTGTTAAACTCTTGGGCATGAAAATCATCGTTTTTGAAATATTTTTTGCATACAAAAAAGAAACCTTCAACTCCAAAATTAATTTTTTTTTCATTTAACGCCACTACCCGTTTGTTTCTAATTACAGAGTCAGTTAAAATTTGAAATCCTTCTTTAGAAAAACATCCAGACCCTGAACAATTTCGAGGCATTTTTCTGTTTAATGTTGCGTTACTTTACAAAGGTTATTTTGGCACGTAGCCGACAGTGAGTGGTCAGCACTGTCAGCAAAAGGTAAATATCACATATACAGATATACAGAATGTACAATTCATGTTCTTCAATCTTATTGGCTGTGGACCTGCCTCCCTGGCGCCATCTCAGTCAAACTTGCTAGGCCACCGTCCCCATAGAAGCAGGAGGAGCACACTTTATATTTAAAGTTTATTGGATATCATGAAATGGATAATGAAAGTCAATTCATCTGTGATATTTTTATTCAAGTATAAAAAGGTTTAAAAAAAAACCAAAATTTATGAAACGTACACTGCAGTGAAGATTGCGAAACATTATTAGTGTAAATGTAATGATTTCCATTTTTTTCTCTTTATGATAAACATGCAGGGTTCGCTTGTTTGCAAACTTTTTGTGCTAGCCATACTTTTCTGGAGTGATTAATAGAACTTAAATATGCATGAAAATACTCGTTAACCGTTATTTTTTGTACACTTTGAGGTGAAACAAAGTTTTTTAATTTTCTACCTTTAGCTTAAGTGTACCTCGAAACTATATTACCGAGTCATCTAAATTAACTATACATACGTCTCTTTTTTATAAGTCTGTCACGTACGATGCCCCTCTTTTTGGGGCCGACTACAGATGATTGTAGTGGGAGAGAGCAAAGGGATAAGCAGATAGGATGCTGAACGGAGCTCTCTGGCTGGAACCGGCAAGGACGAAGGTTGCACACACGCAACGCGCTCTTCTCTCGTTTTGTTTTTTTCTATTTAATATGTATGTGTGTATAAATTATATTTTTAATTGTTTTCAATTTAAAAGCCCTACAACCATCTACTCCTCATGATCGTACTTACTAAGCACGGATGCCAATATTTTTTTTTGAAAAATAATTTCAACACCGTGCTTTAGAGTTAACGACAAACTACTTAGATGCATATATATGTATATATGAATTTATGTTTCTTACTACCTCACCCGAAAATCTGAGTTCCGCGGCAGTGTATAGGGATGAAAGCCAATGTACCTTCTCTAACGACGCTGCATCTATATTTCGTAGAGGGGTCGGGAATAGTATATTTCCACCTTCTAACCTCAAAATAGCACCTTCGCCGCTTGATTTTGGATTCTCAGGTGGAAAAATAGTATACAAAACTCGTTCGGAAAGGCTTCTTTACGTACCTCGTTACGGCACGAGCCGAAGGTGAACGCCGCAAATTGAAGCTTTTGCAAACTCGTACGTAATATACTATTACGACACGAGACAGGGAAGTAGTACAATCCCGTCCGCGTGTATATGTATTGCCACCCGAGGCGAAGCCGAGCGGACGTTGATGTGCTATTTCCCTGCCGAGTGGCGTATACAATTTTTATTCATACCCGGTGGGAAGTTTGCGACCCAAAAAAAGTAATTTGTTGCTTAATTTTGTATAAAATTAATACGCAGTCATTCCGTGATTCATTGTGTACGCTCATGCGTTTGTTGATCTAGGGATTCTAGGGAAATGAAGAGCAAGCAAGGTAGAAAACAATAATATGTACATCGACTCCGGTACTGTATTCAGCAGCCATGCTCGTAGAAGTCGTTCTATCACATATAAAATTCAATTTTACACAAAACTTATGTTAAAATCTATTATACCAGCACTGTGAAAATTATATTAGTATGTTATACTCTTGTGACGGTCGTTCACTTACGTAAAAAATCTACTTGGAAAAAAAACGGACATGTAGGTATGCCAGCAAATATATAAGCTTCTTCATATACTTACAGAATCGTTTTTAGTACTCAGACGTACAGAGACTAAATACTTTATTATTTTTTTCGCCTTCTAACCTCAAAATAGCACCTTCGCCGCTTGATTACGTGTTCTCAGGCAGAAAAATAGTATACAAAAATCGTTTGAAAAGGCTACTTTATGAACCTCGTTACGGCACGCGCTTTTGGCTCGTGCCGTAAACCTCTCGGTTCGTTAATCGAAGCATTTGAAAACTCGTACGCAATATACTATAAATTGTTGAGTATGTCACTACTCATTGGCTAAGATCATTAACTTTACGCTCTGCAATCTGCATATCCGCACTGCACAAGTATTGAGGTGATGATCGGAGTGTTTTGGTTTTCGTCAGCTGAGTATAGTACATTGTAGACTATAGTCACATACACTTGAGTAGCTGGCGACTGACATGAGGAAATAACTAGGAGAGAGCTGCGCATTACGTTAGTGTGCAACAAAAAGATTCCCGTCCTAGTCAGGAATACATAACTTCCTAGTCTGAAATGCGAACTTTCCGTCAGGGTATGATGAAAAAGAAATTCCCTGCTCCCCACGTCTTCTTGCTTGAAAAAGAGAGAGAGAGAGAGAGAGAGAGAGAGAAAGAGAAAGCGAGAGCAGCAGTACAAAACTGAATAAGAATAGTGCTGACCCAAGCTGCGTTTATTTATTTGTTTCAATCTGTAAGAAAACCTCTACATGGAACATACGTCCAACTTAAATATGACTATAAATTTGTCGCGTAATACATGTAATATTTTTCGGTAGTATGCAAAATACTTATTAAATAATGAAATTTATAAGATCTCATTGAATATGTAATAAAATTTAAATCATTTTTCATAAAATTAAGTTGTTCTGACTGACTTCTGTTGCTTTTCGGGCCTGTTAACATACGCTAACCAACAACCCTTGCTCGGCTCGGGTCGTAAATGTTAGCGGATGACTCAGTTAAAAATTTATAGCTATAATTATACCTATAAATTATAGCTATAATTATAGCTATAAATACCTATAAAACAACTATAATAATGTATAAAATTCAGCTATAAATATAGCTATAAATTATAGCTGGAATTTTTTCACAAATTTTGAATAAAAATTAGTTTACAATCAGATTTTTTCAACATATATCAATCAGTAGGGACGGTATAATCCGTGTGATAACAGTAAAACTGAGGGCCTAAAGTATTTTTAAACAATTTTTAAAAAACTTGAAATTGTGTATGATTTCTTGTTTTTTTTTCTACTTATTCAAAAATACTTCAGGCCCCCAGTTTTACTGTTATCATACAAATGATACCACCTGTACAGAGCGATATACGTTAAAAAAATCTGATTTTAAACTAATTTTTATTCATTATATGTGAAAAAATTACAGATGTAGTTTATAGCTATATTTATAGCTGAATTTTATACATTATTATGGCTGTTTTATAGGTAGTTATAGCTATAATTATAGCTATAAATTATAGGCATGATAATAGCTATATATTTTTGACTGAGAATACAATCCCTTCACTTTTGCCCTAAACTTAACCTATCAGTGGGCTTCGCCTCGAGGGGCAACTTCACCGCAGGGACAGAATTATCAAGTTTCGTCCTTTGTAATGTAATACACTAGAAATGTCATACGTTTAAAATTTAATAGAATAAATAATACTGTGTGATACTGGAATATTATGTTAGCTGTTTGATTTTGAAATATCATCTGTGTTACAATGTATTTTGATGAAAAATGAACGTCCTTAAACTATTTTTTTAATTTTCAAAATTTTCACACCACATCTAATACATTTGAATATTATTAAGGAGCGTAAGTTAAATACCTCCTCAACTTGCACCAATGCTTGACTTCTAGCTGACACATCTTTTTAATCCATGTAAACTTGTGAATTGTAAAGTGCTTCCTTAAAATTTGTGATTATTTAATCGCTGTTTAGTTTCTCTAGCAATGCTTCCTCTACACCAGAGATTAGTAGAGAGATTGCTGACTGCAATACTACGGCGCGAGTTCACTTTTGGCCACTGTTTCGAGCGCCCCGTCGCGGCCAAGCAGTCGAACCAGGCACACATATTTTTTTTTTTTATTTGAGAAGCATGGAGGGGATATACCGAGTGTGTGCCTACGGATTCGCGTGGAAATGGGCATGTAGGCACATACTTTGGAGACGCGTGGAAGGGGTATACTGAATATGTGCCTACGGAGAGAGGAGTGGTGCATGGAAATGCCGACTACAGCTATATAACTATATACCCGCGTATATCATAGCGAAAGAAAGCGACGAGTCTTTCTCGCTGTATACTAACTTCTTAAATAAGGTCTTAGAAATTAAGGGGAAATAGAGAAAAAAAAGATTTCACATCTCATATTTATAAAATAAAAAACCTATTCTTTCATTTAACAATTCTCTATAACATATGAAAACTTAAGAGAGGCTAGCCATATTATTTTTCGAAAATTAAGTCATACAAATAAATGATTACGTAATTGGAAGCTCAGACTTTCAAGGCATTTATTTTTTAGTTCTTCTTATACTTTGGATTTTCGTTTAGTACTGCGTATCCAAGTACGTTGAAAAAATATTTAGCTTGAAATATTTTTTGAGGTTGATAGTATGGCTATAAGCACCTTAAATGTAAATTATTATTTTTACTTATCATAATCGCTATGAACTTTAGGCCAAGCTCCGGAGGGTATCAATGAACATATGTAACTTTAGGTTGTATGAGGTCCGAAGTTTGAAAAGGCTGAGATGGCTAGAGCTTATGCTTTCGACGGCATATTTTGGCGATTTGGGGTTCAATTCTGATTGCCATTAGATTTTTTTTTTTTTTTAATATAATTCAGTATTCTACTTAAATTTCTTATTGCAACTTAAATTTTAAGTTATGAATATTGTCAACCCTTTTTTTTCGGGCACGTTAAAAAAATTTTATTTTTAATACTGTGTCACGTACATAGAATCCTACGCAACAACTGACTACTAAATAAT
This sequence comes from Copidosoma floridanum, assembly GCF_036245765.1. NCBI lineage: Eukaryota > Metazoa > Arthropoda > Insecta > Hymenoptera > Encyrtidae > Copidosoma > Copidosoma floridanum. The sequence continues at coordinate 126,765 of NW_028321911.1, forward strand.
TTATTACGTTAATAGTTATAGCTGGCAAGGCTAATTCATAATTTTAAAGGTAATAATTTGAATAATAGTAACATTGATAACTAACTAAATACTTGGTAGATCATATAAATCTTAATGTGCGTATTCGTATGCTTGCATGTGTGTGATCTCAGACTTTTTGACCGATGTCAATGATTCAGAACTCAGAAGAATTACTTTTTCATATTGTTACGATGGCTTGGGAAAAACAATCGTCATAGCTTTTTAAGGTTGTCATACCTCTTGACGATTTCATAATTTTTTCAAGCAGATTGTTGTATTATTTAGGTGAAAAAAATATTCTTATACATATTTTAGTTTTACTTAGGGAAAATTCAAACAATTTCATTTTTTTAAATCTCTCCATACGTTATACAGTTTCATTTTTAACAACAAAACAATTTTTTTCTTTTGATTCATGCATTCAAGATTAGTATTTCAATAAGATTGATAGGACAATTCCCTAATTTGTGATTTTAATTAAATTCTTAACAAGATCTTATTTTATACAGTACGAAAAAACCACATTTTCTATTTTCGCACACTCCATAAGAGTTTTTTTTATAGGATAATTTTACTTTAATGTGATAAATATTATGATTTCATTGACAGGTTTTACACATCTGAGCTTGTAATTTATATATGTACATTTTAATACATACTGTAGCTAAAAAAAATAAATGTAGTTTGGATTGTTCTTAAATATCTTATACGATTGTTTCATTACAAAAAAATTTAGATTGCAATAAATAACTAAAACTTTTAATTTGCTACTCAACATAATTTAATATTGTTAAATAAATTTCTATCTGCAAAGAAAATACTGAAACATTTAACGATAGCAAGGCTCATTCATAATTTTACCATACTAAACAAATGATTTTTAAGGTTATGGATAAAATTTAAATAGTTTCAAACTTCCTAAAAATTATAAACATCCAGTTTACAAGAGAAAATAGCCAAAAGCCCAAAAAATTTACTTCCGGTTTAATAATTTCCTCAACAGTTATTACCAGAAAATTTCTACAATAGTATTTTTTTCAATTAAAAAAAATGGGTGCCTAATATTTTTATGCTGTTAGCACATAGATATTAAAATTTTATCAAATCCTACAATCTAAATTGCACCAGTGGCTTTAATAAATCCATGCAAACTTTACATACTATTAAAATTAATGCAACAATTTTGTAATTTGTAATATCAATTTAATTTTCGAAATAATTTTATTTTATAGAGCCCGAATTGCTAAATTTTTATTTTTTTTCTTTCCATAAACTTTTCAGATCTTTTATTTTTTCTTTCATCAAATAGTAATTTTATTTTAATAAAATAAATACTATGCTTTCCTTCACAAATTTGACTAGTCTAACGTTTTAATTAATATGTACTTTTAAACGCTTATTTAAATATTTTTTCAATTTTTTTATTGCTGAGAAAGCAGTAATGTGTTTCTCGGTAGCGATTTAAAGTCTTAGATAGTTGTGATCTACCTAGTATTTAGTTAGTTATCAATGTTACTATTATTCAAATCATTACCTTTAAAATTATGAATTAGCCTTGCCAGCTATAACTATTAACGTAATAAATTATTTAATAATCAGTTGTTGCGTAGGATTCTATGTTCGTGATACAGTATTAAAAATAAAATTTTTTTAACGTGCCCGAAAAAAAAGTGTTGACAATATTCATAACTTAAAATGAAAGTTGCAATAAGAAATTTAAGTAGAATACTGAATTATATTAAAAAAAAAAAAAATCTAATGGCAATCAGAATTGAACCCCAAATCGCCAAAATATGCCGTCGAAGGCATAATCTCTAGCCATCTCAGCCTTTTCAAACTTCGGACCTCATACAACCTAAAGTTACATATGTTCATTGATACCCTCCGGAGCTTGGCCTAAAGTTCATAGCGATTATGATAAGTAAAAATAATAATTTACATTTAAGGTGCTTATAGCCATACTATCAACCTCAAAAAATATTTCAAGCTAAATATTTTTTCAACGTACTTGGATACGCAGTACTAAACGAAAATCCAAAGTATAAGAAGAACTAAAAAATAAATGCCTTGAAAGTCTGAGCTTCCAATTACGTAATCATTTATTTGTATGACTTAATTTTCGAAAAATAATATGGCTAGCCTCTCTTAAGTTTTCATATGTTATAGAGAATTGTTAAATGAAAGAATAGGTTTTTTATTTTATAAATATTAGGTGTGAAATCTTTTTTTTCTCTATTTCCCCTTAATTTCTAAGACCTTATTTAAGAAGTTAGTATATAGCGAGAAAGACTCGTCGCTTTCTTTCGCTATGATATACGCGGGTATATAGTTATATAGCTGTAGTCGGCATTTCCATGCACCACTCCTCTCTCCGTAGGCACATATTCAGTATACCCCTTCCACGCGTCTCCAAAGTATGTGCCTACAAGCCCATTTCCACGCGAATCCGTAGGCACACACTCGGTATATCCCCTCCATGCTTCTCAAATAAAAAAAAAAATATGTGTGCCTGGTTCGACTGCTTGGCCGCGACGGGGCGCTCGAAACAGTGGCCAAAAGTGAACTCGCGCCGTAGCATTGCAGTCAGCAATCTCTCTACTAATCTCTGTCTACACTGAATTTCAGTCCGTTTTTAAAACCACTAGATACTAGTCGGTCAATCATGCAAAAATGTGTTGTGATACATACTTTCTGTTAAAAATCACAATATTTTGCAATTATAAATTAGATAAATATTTTATGTAAATGATTACGATTGACGCCAGAGTATGTGAGATGAAGAGAGAGGATAAAAGCGATGAAATAGTTACGCTGCAAAATAACTCAAGTTTCGGAAATTGTATTTGTGTGAGGTTTTGAATGCTTTGCCTACATCCAGTGCCATAGTGCAACAATTAAAGATATCACTACACGTCATAGTGTCCTTAACATAAGGCGATGAAAAGATAATTACTTGCAGGCTAAGTAATGCCGAAAAAGCAGGATTGTTTAAGAATCTTGAAGGCTGTATTGCAGCATTTCTTTAATTGTTACTGTAAAGGCAGTATTCCTATATGTATAATCCTGACAAAGGACACGCAATGTAGTAAGCTGATTAAAAGTTTTACAGCTGCCACTACTATATCTACAAGACGGAGTCATAAAAGAAATTTATTGTGATTAACATGACTGAGATATTGTGTCATTTGGTCCAAGGATTTCTTACTACAAATGGTGTTAAAGTAATGTATAAAAGAGCGTCGTATTACGTGTGATCTATGACTTTTTTTTCGAGTAAAATTTTTTAAAATGGCTCATGTTAATAAGGAACCCTAAAATTAATAATACTTAATGTTTAAAGTTCCAAAATTTATACTTCTTTAATATTTGTATTTGTGTTAAGTTAAGTATTTACTTCAACTTGTGAAAAAGTTATATGTGTAATAAATAGAAAAAGTTATAAATGTAACATGTGTGAGTATTTTGAAAATATATGTATTAAGTTTTGTCTTCGCCAAGCTCTTGACTGCAGTAGAAAACTGATGATGTGACCGTCATACTACCACCGTCTCAACCATGGTGATGGGGATAACTATAGGTGTGTTTTTTTCGACCACATTTATCAGCAACTCAAGGCATAGAAACAAGTAGTGCACCCTCATGAGCTCTAGAAATAAGCAGCCTGCCACGTGAAATTTTCTACCAATCATCATCAAGCCCGCGAGAAATACAAATAAAAATAATGTATTCAAGAAACTACGAATGTTGAAAAAAATATTTTTACTAAATTCAGAATAACAATCATGAAGAGCACCTTATCTATATTTATAAAAAAATCAACACTGTGTACTTATTTGCGCGAATTTCATAGAAATTTTGAAATAAAAAAAATGAAGTTAAAACTTTTTAAGCTTCTTATGATATTTGAAAATTAGTCCACAGTATTGATTTGCTTATAAATATAGATTACGTGCTGCTTATTATTATTCTTATGATTATGAATCAACTACAAATAGTTTATTTCAACATTTGCAATTTTTTTACTTTTTGTTTTTCTCGTACGCATCATAATAACTAGTAGAAAATTCAATATGACAGGCTGCTTGTTCTAAAGTTGTTATTAACTGATCATTTCGGTCGAGAAGAACATACCTGTAGTTATCCCTTCTACCATGGTTTTAACTGACCCTGTAGTACGAGTTAACGTGCGTTAAGTGGTAAATTCAAACATACTGAAACTAAATAACTTAATTATTAACATTTTCAATTTACGTTCAATTTATAAATAAACAAATTAAAAATAATCATCAGATTGCGGAACCTTTTAAATAAAAATGCGAATTACTTGTATAATAACAAAAGCAACAATAACCTAGCGTCCCAAAAAGCTTCATGGCCAATTTATTTATTGATATAAAAAATTAATTATAAATCACACTAGTGCCTTTTACTACGCAACTAGGGGAAACCGCTACGCTGGCCACTTTATTGATTAATAACACATTGATTAATAACGCGAACCCTTATCACGAGATAACTTTATGTGCTTATCAGCAACTTTATGAATTAAGTGAATGAAAATTGACATCACAATCGCCTATTTATCAGTGACCCAGGGCTCTTACTGGCCACTCAATGAAAAAATTGAATAAGTATTAACAACACAAATGCCTGTCCCTACATGACCCATGGCGCTTACTGTTCACTTTATCAATTGATTAAATAAAAATTAACAACACAAGTGCCTGTCTGCAGATAATCTGAGGTGCTGACTGCCCACATTGTTCATTAATAAATCATTTGGTAATAACACAAGCGCCTATCCCGAGAAAACCCGGGGTGATTAAGGTAAATGACCCAATTATGAAACAACGTCCCAATGTATAAAACACTCGTTAAAATAGTTCATTAAATAAAAAACTATTGATCCTAATGCTAAACAAAAATAATTTCTGAAACTTTAACATTTATGCTAATAGATAAAAGCAAAAAATATAATTTTGCATAATTAATATAAACGAAAATAAAATTTTTCTTTATGCACGTCGCATGGATTTGATGGGATATCCATCAATCACATCCAATGGCCGATGACAATGCTTCTTTAAAGAAATTGACATAACTACAGAAAAATGAGGTTTATTTATGTATGAAATTGATTAACATAGAGCCAAAAGCTCATTAATTTTTATCGATGGAGTTTTTTAAATAATGATACCTTACTTTATTACAAAGATGTATGTTTCACTCATTAGGACATAAGTTTCAAGTATGTCCGTATGTATTAAACGAAAAACTATGTGTTTCATGTTCCATGGACGTGTACATAATACACACAGTCCCTCGCTCATAGAGATATTAGAATAGAGTGCGCAAGATATACTGCTGCCAGTAAGTTAGCCCGTCAGACGGTGCGAGAGAGACAGATGCGAGAATCTCTCTCCGTCTCTCTCTAGCCGATCGCTGTGATTGGCTCTACTCCCTCTCCAAGTGCTGAATGGCTGGAAAACAGAGAGAGACGGAGGGAAATTCTCGCACCCTCTGACGCAGTTTTCAGGCATTAGCGCACTCTATTCTAATATCTCTATGCCCTCGCTATAAGACAGTAACCGAATAGCTTTGTTTATACTTTATAATACTAAGTTTAGAAAATTAACAACATATAAATACTGATAGTAAATTTGCTGTCATAGGAGAATCTAGTGTAAAATTAGATTTTATTTATTGCTAAGAAGGTAAGTGTACTAAAGCGTATCAGTAGTATAAACAAATTACTAACCTATGAGTTTTTCTTATATGGGTATTGACATCATAATTGCTGTTATATTTCTTTTTTAAATAATAGCTTAACTAAATTTTCAAATACATTTTTATAAGTCATGAAAACTGTAGACAAGAAAAAGCAACAATCATGCAAAAAAAAGTCACCAAACAAATCCCCATTCTGTGCAACTAAAAGTTGTAAAATTTTGAAAAAATCACTTAATGTGGAAAAAAGCAATGGAAAAAAGAAAAACAAAGTGAAAAAAGTTCAATACACTGAAGATAGTATTGGTAATGCTCTGAAATTAGTTGATTCTGGTGTCTTTCAGAAACGCAGCTAATGCTTATGGAGTGCCAGCAGCAACTGTATGAAGAAAAAACCAGAATCCTAATGCTGCAAAAAGAAAAAATGGGTCCTAAGACTGTTCTATCACATGCTGAAGAACAGAAAATTATTGACTGGATTATGTACAAGGGTGATCAAGGTTCTCTAGTAACAAAAACAGAGCTTCTTGACTATGTAGAAAAGTATGTGAAATCATTGAAAAAATCAACGCCTTTCATCGACGATCGCCCAAGTCGTCACTAGTATGAGAGTTTTATGAAGCGTCATCCTGAAGTATCACTCAGAAAACCACAACATCTTAGTATGAGCAGAGCAAGTGTTACACAAGAGGACTTAAAATAATGGTTCCAAGAGCAAGAAGGTTACTTGAGGTCCAAGAACTTGATGGGTATTACTCCAGACAGAATATTCAATTGCGATGAAATCAATATTGTACTGTGTCCAGACTCAGATAGAGTTTTAACAAGAAAGGGGTCACGTTCAGTTTATGAACTTGTTGATGGAGAGAAGGAGAGTCTCACTGCTCTATTCATGTATGCTGCAGATGACAGCCGAGCTCCACCTATGCGTATGTTTAAGCATAAAGAGAAAGTTCCAGAAATTATTGTTAAAAATACTCCTCCAGGTTGGAGCATTGGCGTATCAGAGTCTGGATGGATGACAACTGAAACTTTTTTTGAGTATATTACCAACGTCTTTCACCAGTGGCTGCTTAAAATAGAGATAATGTTTCCAGTTGTCATCTATATGGACAATCACTCATCGCATATCTCAATACCCTTAGTAGTTTTTTGTCGTGCTAATAATATTGAATTGATTGGACTCCTTCCAAATGCGACCCACATTCTCCAGCCTCTGGACATCATTTTTCCATCCCTTTAAAGAAGCCTGGAGGAAAATGGTTCCAAAGTAGAGAAATGAGAAACAAACAAAACGATTGAGGAAAGAAGACTTTCCAGTTGTTTTAAAAATCACACTGGAGAGTACGACCGAGGAAAAAAGTATAATTGTTAGTGGATTTAGAGCAAATGAACTCTACCCTTTTCAATTTAAAGCTGTTAATTATAACATTTTCAATAAAAGGAAGAAATCCAATAAAACTATAGAGCAAGTTCAAGACTCATCCAACTTCAATCTACTAGAAGCATTTCAGAAGAGCTTACCTAATAAAACTCTTGTTGAGTTTCAAAATGCAGTTAAAGCTGAATCTTGTACGGGTGACATTGAAAAAAAAGCTATGTTCGAGTACTGGGCAAAGCTAATTGAAAAATCCTTCGGTATATGTAATAATACAAAAATATTGCTCCATTATACTTTTTAGATATCTAAAAATCATGATTTGAAATATTTACAATTTAAAAATATTAAAAATTTTTTAAAAGTTTTAGTAATAGATTTATTTGCTTTAAGTTTTTTTTTTTTAATTATTAATTCTTAATGATTCATTGATTTTTATACTTGGGTGGAATTTATAATGACAACTTTGTTAACAATTATTTGAATCTACCTGACACTAATGAAATACCTCAAGATCCATCTTTAACCATTAGCAGTCCCAATCACTTAACATCTAATACTCATCTAATACCTGTAAATGTTGAACAACAATTTCATCCTTAAAGTTTACTTCTACCGTTAATAAACAATGACTCAAATGTTGTTGTGACACATCTTTTACTAGATAGTAATTATTCGAAATCGCAACAGCTGAATGACGTTCAAATTAATTCAAACGATATTTTAAATGCAGATATTATAAGTTGTGATATGCCAATTTGTAATAGCCAGGAAGAATTGCAAAATATGGGTATGGAAACGATAGACTATCTTACAAAAAAATTTCTTGGATTAATAGGTGTTGTATGTAAAGTTTACACAGAGCGCCATCTATATAATTCTAGTAGTACTTAGGTATATGACCGATGCTGCGCATCGGTCTACAAGTTAGTTGAATACAACCTACCAGCCTGTACAGACGACAGATATAAACGATGGTAAGGGTTTTTGTATGTAGAGGACAGCAAGGCTGTACAACATTAAATTAAGTTTAACTTTATAAATATAACCGACAGTGTGTTTTTCTCCTTTTACCTTATTTCCTGTACCCTAGCACATAATAGTAAAGAAGCAGTCTCGCGCAGCGGACACGGCTATGCTGACAGGTTATGGGCCCAGCACGCTTCCACTGCGCAGGACTGTCTTTTTTTCTCCTTCGCGAGTGGTTTTGTGCCGGGGATCTCGTGCTTCCGTCTTCTTTGTGTGAGCCCTGAAGTGAAAGGCTTTTATTTGTTATAGTGAGCTCCTTTCTTTTTCATTCTTTGCTAAACATGAGTGCAAATGAGCAAAGCAAAAATCTCGAGTCCGAGGCCGAGGTTGTGGTCGACGACCCAACAGACGACGGTGAGGTGGTACCACCAGCGACGGAAGCTGCGGCCAAGGAGGGCCAGGAGGAGCAGGCAGAGCAAAGGCAGGAACGACGGACGACCGAGAGGAAGGAAAGGCCAATGAGAGACGTGGCGTGCCAGGTGAAAAGTAAGTCGTTTTTCCCTCTGTAACTGCGAGTGGTGGCGGATGTGTTTGTGTGGTCGCATGTGGCCTCTGTCGTCCGGGAACTTCCAGATTAGGACTTACCCCGGGAGAGGAGGTGAGCGGGCGTAAGGACGGTTTGGCGGTGTTGTGCCGTGGTTGCTGTCGCGGGCGGCCGGGGCGCCGGTTTGGTGACGGGGACGTCTGGCCTCACCCACGTGCCGGGACGCTATCACTGCGGCGCAATCATGGCGATCGGCCCGCTTCCGCTCTCTAAAGTCTCGGAGTGCGCGCGCATGTGCTGTGTCTGCATGTGTGCGAGCACGCATGGGCAGCCAAGACGCCATCTTATCTCTCCTTAACTTTATCCTGGTGCGCCGGGACGTATGTGTTCTACGTTTTCCTGTGCGTGCCGGGAGGGGGGGTGGAGAGCGGCCTGGCCTGGCGACTGGTTGCGCGCGTAATGGTTACATGCATTGTATGCGCAAAGACGGGGATACACATGTTACGACGGTTTAATTTTAGATGAGGTAGTAATCGACGCATATATGCGACTCTTCCAACTGAGGGCGAACACTTGTGGAGAAGATCTCGTGAGGGACTTATCCGTGAGAATAGACGACGAATTGATTATATATGCAAATAAGAAAGAGTCGATCACAGCAATCTCAAAGAGTAACTTTGAGCCATCAGAGTTTGACAAAATATCACGTGCGATTAAAAATTCTGGCGGTATTATATTTCTGTCTGCGAAAAACACTGAAAGTCTAAGAACTCCAAAAGGCATAGATGCACTTGATTTCTTGCCCGGGAATTTAAAGAGAGCAACATTTAAAACGACAGAATTGAAAAGGACTGATTTTCTGACTGATAAAAAGACAGACGATGAGGTTGACGACGAAATGCATTTCGGTAAATACAACGACAGAGCACCAAAAGAGAAATCAGCGAAATCAGATTTTCTGAGACGGCTGAAGATCATAAAAGACAAAAAGGATGTTTTTTAATACGACAGCATAAAGGACAGACTTGTCACTCAAACACAAGTCATTAATAACTACTCAAGACAGACGACTAATGAAAATGAATTTCTAGTTACAAGGAGAACGGCTGCAGAGAAAAGGGTGATCGTGCGACGCCAAATAGGTTGGCTGGAGGAAAGACAGAGGGTGGAGCATCAGAGTACACTAAGGACCACGACAGAGACAGCAGATCGGCTGAGGGCTGTAGGAAAGGCAGTGTCGGCTATCTCCAGACTGACCGAACGACTGGAAAACTTCATGACAGCACAAAAAGTAGGTCAATTAGATGCCTTAACCTCAACGGTTCTATTCTCGTCAAAACAGAACCACAAGCATAGAATTGATCCTCTTTCGGAAAAGGTCTTTAACTCTACATTGCATGACAGTACGACTGATTTTGATCGGAGTGAAAGGTTTCAACTCAAATTGTTGAACAAAGACTTACCTTCTCGTTACAATTATAAATTAACCCCTAAAACGAAGATAGAATTATTTCTCGATAAATTATTTTCAGAGTTAAAAATTAAAAGACTGCTGCATGTATTAGATGACACTATTCAATTTTCTACCTTTTCGTCACCCATAAAATTAGATGATCACAAAGAAAGAGTACGACATATAATAATTAATTACATTGATGATTTCTATCACTTAAAGACTGCTCATTATTCTAACCCCAAAGAACTGTTGAATAAACTGAAAAAAATTAAAAGAAATGAGACTAACTTGTCGTCGAACGAGATCAGACGAAAACTGTACACCTTTCGGTATTTCCCCAATAAAATGACATGGTCAGACTTTGTTGATAAATTTGAAGAGCTCCTCAGAAGCTACAAAAATTTACGGGGGAAACAATCCTTGTCCGAAGAAAAGATACGTGACGCATTCTATAATGCCGTCGTTAACAACGTATCACAGATTGAAACCCCTTACGCCATGAACGAAGATGTGCAAGGAAAGAGAATGACCTATGACCGCTTAAAATCTTTCTTTCTAAAGACTGAGTCGAGACGACAGAGAGCTAAAGCAACAGGAGCAACTGCCTTAACAACGGCGCTGCGGGTACACCAGCCAAATTCAACACACCCGGTGCTATCGGTGGGACGACTTTGGGCACTACTCCTACAACTGCCCGGTCGACGCATGGTTGAGGAACTGCTACTCCTGCGAAAGGCTCCAAAGGCACCTGATGGAGCACAAAAGAACCTGCAGGGGCGCCTCATCAGGTGAGGAGAATAATGTTAATTGAGATTTTAAAAGACGGGAAAATAAAGACGGTCGGGGATCAAAGAACTCTACACCTGAAAGGGGAAAAAGAGAGCATGACAGTGAACAAAATACCCAAAACAAAAGACAGTAAAGAGACGATGACAAAGGTCATGAGAATGAAAGTAAAGCCAAAGGACAAGGTGGAAACGCAAACGAAAAAAAAGATGAGACTGTACTTAGGCGAAGCAACGTTGCTTCCTCCCTGTTTTCAAGGTCTGTCAGTGACACAAAGACTGATAATTACAACCTAATTAAATTCATAGCTGACTCTGGAGCAACCGATCTCTTAGTCAACTCCAGACTAGTATTTAAGAGCTTAAATTGCAGTAAGACAGGCAAAGTAAAATGTGCAAATAGTAATCCTTTGGCAGACTTGAAAACGGAGGGAGAAGGTACGGTTGTTGGCAAAAACAACAATAACGACTTAACACTGAATAATGTGATCTGCTCTGAATCTTTGTCAGAGAATTTACTCTGTTTGAGAAAATTTGTAGATTTAGGCCTAGCCATATAACTTGACAATAATAAAATCGATACATTTGATCCGACTTCGAACGAGTCTTTTGTCACAGGAGCTTACCAACAGCCATACTGGCTTGTTGAACTGAACAGTAGATAACAAAGATAAAAATAAGACTGACAGAAGGCTAGCATACCTGGTGACGAATGGCTTGGGCGAACATTGGTACAATACACGAAGCCGAGCGATAATAAAAGACAGAAACTGTAGTAAAAATGTCGAGCAAGAGGAACCGACTGAAAATTTATCAATGCCACACTCCATAGACTCTTGCGTCGAAAACTCAATCAAAGACCGTAAGCTTTTGAATCCAGATAAAATAAGAGTGGAAAATGCATCCATTAATGACAGTTATAAGACCCTTGAGAAGACAAACCTTATAAATGAAGCGGTCTTGTGGCACGTTAGATTAGGGCATGCTTTTCTCGCCTACCTTAAAGCTTTTCAGAAAAAATTTCCTAATAACAAGAATTTAAAGAAAGTGACGTTTAATGACAGTATATCCAGTTGTGACGTGTGCTCGATGGCAAAATTCAGCAAACTTTTCGCTAAGACAGTAAGAGTAAGAGCTTCAGCTCCCCTCCAGATCATTCATTCGGACACCATGAGTCCAATAAGTCCGATTTCACATCTCAAACGCTACAGGTATTTGTCGGTGTTTGTGGACGACTACTCGAGGATGGCCATGGCATTTCCAATGAAAGCTAAAAGTGATACAGAATTTGCTTGGAGAACTTTGTTCAAAGTTCCAGAAACATATTAGGGTATGACGCCAAATTCTGCTACCTTAGGTCTGACCAAGGCACAGAGTTCACCGGAGGATACACCCGAGAAGTGTTACAAAGACTGGGGGCTGAACTGCAGCTGGCTAGCCCGGATACACCAGAGCATAATGGAACAGCTGAACGTTTCAACTAAACAATTTCAAAGAAAACGAGAGTCTACATGTTTGACTCCGATCTCCCAGAGAACATGTGGGACTTGGGCCTGAGCGTGGCAGTCTAAGCATACAACCGGACACCTCACAGATCAAATGGAATGGACATCCCGTTGGCGAAATTTGCACCTCATAAAAACCTCAACATCGAGCAGTTGAAACGGTTCGGATGCCTGGGCTACATGAAAATACAAAGGAATACCGGTCCAAAATTCGGCTCGTTAGCTCAGTGAATTGTTCTAGTTGGGTACATTGCCACAGGGTTTGTCCTGATGAAACCTGAAGACGGAAAATTTTATGAGAGTAAAGACGTGAGATTCAATGAACGACTGGTGTACAAGGAGAGATATCTAAAGAACGATATATTGAATTGGGAATTGGTCACAAAAGAAATTAATAATGACAGCTGGCTCCTGAAGTTTGACGAAGAAATGGAAGAGAGTACAAAAACGAAGGGAGAGACCGTTAAACGAAAGAAAGGACGACTGCCGAAGAAATCTTAAACAGGTAAGACTGAAGAGACTGCACCAGCAAAACGACAGAAGCCGATACATGACACTAGCTCCAAAGGACTGCAGATAGCCCATGACCCAAACAACCAAATCAGCTTTGGGCAAGAAAACTTGGACTAAGAAGATTGTTCTGAAAATCAAAATCAGGATGAAGTGTACCATGCGTTATTGGCAGAAATCCACAAAGATCCAACTAACTACCAAGACGCCCTGAGGAGTAAAAGTAGCGCAGAATGGTTGAAAGCAATAGATAAACAGTTAAAAGCAATGAACGACAACAACGTCTGGAAGATTGTGAAGAAACCAATGACTGATGGCAAAGGCAGAAAACCAAATGTAATTGATTCTCGATGGAATTTAAAAAGAAAAGAAGACAACTTCGGAAACATAAAATACAAGGCCAGATTAGTCATCCGTGGATTTAAAGACAAAAATCAGTATGATTTGTTAGAAACCTACGCTCCAGTCTCTCGACTGTCTGTAATCCGAGCCTTGTTGGCGGTTATTAACAAATATGATCTGGAAACACGACAGCTTGATGTAAAGACAGCGTTCCTGAATGGTACATTAAATGACGAGAAATACATGGAAGTACCAGACGGTATTCCTGGTGCTCAAGAGTTAAGAAAGACCAAAGTTTGCAAATTGAAAAGATCTCTGTACGGACTTAAGATTAGTCCCAAACGTTGGTATGATAGATTCTCAGAGACAGCTGCGAAAATAGGACTTCTGGAACACCCAAGTGAGCCTTGCCTATTCATATGGAAATGTGAAGACAAATTCTCGATTTTGATCCTGTATGTGGACGATATGTTAATAGCCAGCAACGATGTTAGAAAACTTACGGAAGTATGTGATAAGCTTAAAGCTGAATTCAAAGAACCGACCTGGGGGAAACGAATAACTTCCTGGGAATACAAATTGACAGAGACATAGCGAATCGAACTATTCGATTAACACAGGAAACCTACACAAATAAAATACTGCAGAGATTTGGCTTAGATAATATACGACAGTGCAAAACACCTATGGTGACTAGACAAGTCGTAAACTTACAGCGAAGAGAAAGAGAAGAATCTGGGAACGAAGAAGACCGAAAAACGGACAAACTGAAAGTTTTTCCATATCGGGAAGTGGTTGGCAGTTTGCTGTATCTGGCAAACACTGTTCGACCTGATATCTCCTATGCAGTGAATGTATTAAGTAGACCAGATTAATCCTACTGAAGAAGACAGACAAATGGTTAAGAGAGTTTACCGTTACCTCAAAGGTACTAGCAAGAAACGACTGACACTTAAAGGAAACACAGAAATCATGACTGCTTATTCTGACGCAAGCTTCGCGGACTGCAAAGATTCGCACACGACAAGCGGATACGTCATAAAACTATTTGGTGACTCTGTGTCTTGGAGAACACACAAACAAACATATGTCTCGTTATCGACTTGCCAGGCTGAGTACATTGCAATGAGCAAGGCATGTCAAGAACTGATGGCTCTAAGAAACACTTCGACAGCGGTGTTAAATACTACATTTTATCCAGTGACTGTATGGTGCGACAATAAAGTGGCCGAAGCAAGCGCTAAGTCTCATGATGGAACTAAACTCAGATACATAGCGTCTGTACGAGAACATTATGTGAAAGAATGCGCTAAATACGGGTTTATGAAAATTAAATGGATCGCCTCTAAAGAACAGATTGCCGACATTTTTACCAAAGCTTTACCGATTGAACTGCATCAGAAATTGACTGAAAAACTGCTGAATGACTGATAACATGATACGACAGTAAATTCAGGTATATCTTTCAAATCTAACCATTATTGTTTAAATCTGTTTTAGGCAACAATCAGTAAAGGATTTCCAGAAGACAGCAAGAAGACCGTCAGCTCACTTGCAGGGGAATGACAAGACAATCAGTCATAGACAACTTGAGATTGGCGTTCTGTGAAACTGAAGGGAGTGTTGTATGTAAATCTTACACAGAGCGCCATCTACATAATTCTAGTAGTACTTAAGTATATGACCGATGCCGCGCATCGGTCTACAAGTTAGTTGAATACAACCTACCAGCCTGTACAGACGACAGATATAAACAATGGTAAGGGTTTTTGTATGTAGAGGACAGCAAGGCTGTACAATAATAAATTCAGTTTAACTTTATAAATATAACCGACAGTGTGTTTTTCTCCTTGTACCTTATTTCCTGTACCCTAGTACATAATAGTAAAGAAGCAGTCTCGCGCAGTGAACACGGCTATGCTGACAATAAGCATAACATTACCTTATTAATAATTTATATTTGGTTTTTAGGGCTATTTAACGAAATCCAAATTAATCACATCTTGCAACTAATCAAAATTTGAAATGCACAAAATCATACAGTAAGTGATAATAATGAAAACGCTCCAGTACTAACTGAAACTCTGGAGAAAAACAATAACAAACAACTCAGTCTGGTGAGTACATCTTGTATCAACAGAGGTGAAATATACTTATAAGTTTAACAACGTGTTCAAATCTTTAAGAGCAAATTTTAGTTTTATACGTATTCTTATTTTCAATTAATGCTACTAATGAAAATATTGATTTTGACTCAGCCTTTACTCTTCCATTGCAATATTTGTCAAAAAAGAAAAGAGGTAAAGTCAGTGCGTCTGGAAAACCCAAGTTGCCAGCTGCAGGGACATTTGATCAGTGGTGGAATCAAAAAATGAAAAAACAGCAAGAAATCAAAATTAAAGAGGAGGAAATGGAATACAAAAAAAAAAGTACAAGAAGAACAGAAGAAAGTACTGCAGGAAAAGAAGAAATTGAACGATAAACTAAAGGAATCGCAAAAAAAGCTAAGCAAGAAACTCTGTAACTAATAAGATAATTTGACTAATTTTCAGTATTATTAATAATACATGTGCATCATTAAATTATTTGTAAATGTAATACGTCTTCAATATGTTTTTAATTTTAAGAGTTTTAATACAATAAACTTATATTTTCATATACGTAGTGGCTTTTTTGAAACTATTTATGTTTTATCCTTTGGGACATTTATTGTCAAACACTGGGACGTGATCTAAAAGTACTGTTTCATAGACTAGATCACTACTTTTATCATGCTCTTTCCATGACTCATAAAAAGAATTAAATATTTATCACCGAAAAAAATTTTCATTTATTTTTGAAAATCGTGGCAAAGGCATTAAAAAAAAAAAAAGAAGCATTTCAAGCATTTGTTTGCTTTAAATAAATTATTATATCAAAAATATATTTATCAAGTGTTTTATAATTGGGTCATTTACCTTACCTGCCACTTCGTTTATTTATTAATAACACAATTCCCTACACCCCGATAATTTAGGGTGCTTACTGGACACAGTATAAATTAAATAAATAAAAACAACCAACACAAGCCCCTATCCCCAGATAATCCGGGGTGATTACTACCTACCTTATATATTAAATAAATAAAAATTAACAACTCAAGCGTCTATCAACGAAGGACCTGGGGCGCTTACTGGCCTCTTAATGAATAACTTGAAGAAAAATTAACAACACAAGTGCCTATCCCCAGATGACCCAGGGTGCTTACTGATTACCTCACAAATTTAATCAATAAAAATTAATAGCACAACTGCCCATCCCTTGATGTCCCAGGGCGCGCACTGTTGAAAAAATCTCCATGAACTTTAATGAAAATGACTGGAAGCACCTTTCCCGATTGGATATTAAACGTATTTTCTCCCTCCCTTATACGAAAGTATGTACCTCCTGGTCAGTCTGCTTGGCAAGAAAGAGTCTCTTTTGTTTACAGTAGAGACACAACTTTTTTCGTTTCGAGCCGAGACCAGCCTAAGCTTAGTGTCACTGCAGTATATAGAGTTGTGTGTTTACGAATTACGAGTCAGTTGAAGATATCGTATAGTGGAAAACTAAAAAAAAGCAAAAAAAAAACAACGGCGATCCTCCGTAATTTCCTTGTATCTTACATGTGCTAGTGCAGGTCAGCATTTTTACAATAGTTTTGCTCTGCCCTCGTTAAGTGTCTTGTATGCGATTTGATCTATTTCTGTGATTTCATATTGTTAACTTGTACATGTGTTTTTGATGCCCGCCCCCGACCTGCAAGGCCTCGCCTTTGGCTCGGCTGTCGCAGGGTTGGCGAGCGTCAGCACACACATGCACGGCAGCATAGCAGACAAGTATACCATACGACGAGCTGTCATGCTCGTCAGTTGACACTGGCTGTACTGTCCTTAATACCTGTACATATCACTGTATGCTGTGTGTATAGTTATTATTAATTAAAAACGTACTTTTGACTGGGGGAGGGAGAAAAGTACTATACAACACTCGGCCGGACAGTTTGAGTCGATGGCGTGCGACTTATGACGACCTCGGCTTCTCCTTGGCTGTCATAACCTCGCAGCCATAAACTCCAACTTTCTGGCCTAGTGTCGTAATCTACTATTTCATTAAAAATTACTGCTACTACTACTATTTATTCTCGTCAAGATTGAAATCACTTGAAAACGATTCTAATGTTTTTTCAAGCTTATATACTTTTGCGTAATACTCATTAGTCACTTTCTTTTCGCGAATCTTTAATTTTGCCCCGTTTAGGGTTTATCTTTATTAGAGCCCTGAAAAATAATATTACTTAATAACTGCAGCCCTTCGGTCATGCAATATTAAGAACTGAAAATGCAGTACACCTTTGGAAGAATTCTAATGTTTTTTCCATTTCTGGATTGTAGACAATGCCGAATATTAAGTAACTTAAGAAGAAAACTTTAATTAGTTGTAAAAAATCATTACAAGTAATGTTCATATCACCATTTATCACGACAAAATACTTAGCATTTTCATTGTAAAGTGTAGAGTCTAGGTAAAGATAATAGTTTTATTCATCAAAGAACAAAAGTGACCAATGATACAACTTAATTTTATTTACCGTTAACGATGATGGTGGGATACATTGAATGTGCGAGACTTGGTACATCGGTCCTCTCTACCATGCCCTGTGATATGAAAAGTGTGATCGATGAGGTCTTTTTCAAAATAATTTATGAATTTATTGAACTAAAATAAATAAAACTTACATCGATGGCTTTGTCGAAATGATTTATTTTCCCATCAAAATAATGTATAATCATCATAAATGTTACATTTTTATAAACTTGCATATTTTTTTAAATATTTTTTAATCAAATCTTCAAGCATAGATTTTTTAAACATTTTTTTCTATCTTAAAATATCTTCTGATAATAGGAACTTTCATCTTGATAGATTCATCCCACATTTTATGTACGTCTTTACCAAGAAGCCGTTTGCTATGATTAATCAAGTGCTGAGGTGAGTTCATATGCGGCCAATCCATAACTATTTGATTTAATATTAATTTTTTTTTATCAATCAAAGATCTAACAGTTGGATAAGTTTTATTTATCAATTGAAGAATTTCAACATGGTCCTTATCGTTTGCAGAGTTGAGTAAAACAACTGACCGCTGTCTTTTATTCTTTAGAGTATCCTGAGATTCGATAGGTGGCCATACTGGAACGTACTCTACACATCCATACTGGTCTTGGATTTGCACTAGTTTATTTGACTTGACGCGCTTAGCATTAAATTCATCATCGCTGTCATTTTCAATAGAGTTATCGACAGTATTTTTTCGACGTTTTACACTCTTAGAACCTTTTTTTCGAGTTTCTGTACGAAGCAGCATGGTAGTTAGAAAGTTGTACGGTACTAACTCCATCACCCTATTTATTAACTCCCATCTTTACAGTAAAGCTAGATTTATTTTTGTTATAAGAATACTTTCCAGTTTCTAATGTCCTAGACCTTTTGGTAGACTTCTGTACTTTAATCAAGTAGTTAGTAATTTTTCCAGTTAATATTTTATGGTCGCTGGAAGATAATTGATCACCTTTATTACAACTCAAATTCAATTCTGGAGGAAGTCGACTCCAAACTCCATTATCCACATTAATGTCAGATGGTTTTTGTGAGTCAGAAATTTGTCTATGAAAATAAGTATTTGCTGAAAAATAAAATCATATTGTACACGAATGTCGAAAGAAAATGAGTAAACAAATAAACATTGTTCAATATTTTAATACTTATGATTATCGTTCGAAATTGACTCACAAATACCTTTTCGAGAGTCAGCTTTCTTGATTTAAAGAACCAATACTTAATTTTTTTGTTTGCAATACTCGGTCAAAACTTCATCATAATCTATGATTGTTTTGTCATCCAAAATTTAAATCTTTTAAAAGATAAAGTTAAGTAAGTATACATCCGATTTAGTACAGGTTTTTTATATTTTACTAGCGGCCCCCCGTCTCAGCTTCGCCCGAGACTCACAAAATGGAACATCGTAGTGTGCTGACATGTAATGTGAAACGATTGCAGTTAAAAATTTTACATCCATTCCTGACACTTCTCAAAACACAAATCTTCTTATTTGAAACATATTTGTTCGGAATCCATACAGTTCATTTGTTCAAAACTGAAAAAAATATAATCATGCTAAAGAGTACCGTGCGTTCTTTCTGCCATAAAATAATCGTTGGCCCGTAAGGGCTGTTGATTTGCAATTTCTGCCGTATAATCTACGAAAAAGGCTATTTTCTAAAGCTGTAAAGATTTAAAACTCACAAAAAATATTGTTATGTAGGAAAGAGATTGGTAAGGAGGTGCGTCGCGAAAATGATCAGTATATATATTTTCTTAAACACTTTTATTAAAAATACCACGTCTATAAGACAAAGTCGCGCGTGTGGTTTCTTTCTAGGCTCGTTGTGTCCTTCCGTAGTTACTGATCGGCTTCTTGATTCGGCAACGCTCGAGCCCCTTGGTAATGCCCGACCCTCTTGATAGCGATCGACTGCCGAAGGCTGAGAGCACGAATCAATTTTCGACTGCGCGAATGCCTGACTGTCGTGATTTGAGGTTCGCTGGGTCTTATATTATCTTGTTCCCCACTTGCCCATACCTTCTTGCTAAAGTAGCCTCGCTGTTACTAGGAAGAGTCAGTATAATATGCCTTGCATATCGTACGTTACAATATATAATTTAAAAAAAAATTTTCCTCTTATCTCAAAACTTTATTACCAGAGCAACAAAGTCCTGGAGCTTAATCTCTACATTTTTTATCGACACAAAAAATGAATACATATTCTAATTATTTTAAAATCTGTAAAATTTAAGAGATGACTGTGAGGGTTAAATGAAAAGCTGATCTATCACGTAATAAATTCTTTATTCATCGATTTTGACGCTGCTGTTTCAATCTCGATAAATTTTCTGCGTCAGTTTCTTGACGTTTAAAATTGTATTCATTAGATGCATTTAAAGTTTTCCTTTAAATTTGGCCTCTTACGACTTTTGGCATGGTTAAGACGTTTGTGAGCCCTAATGGCTGTTTTTATCAACTTCGATAAGTTCTGATACATTTGTTGTCAAGGTAGTTCGATGTCCGAAGGCCCTAAAAAAGACCGGTGAGCTAAACACTTTCTGGACTGAAGTTTCCAGCACACGTAACTGCGTGGATACCTCAGGGTGATCTTCGCTGGCCTGCTGTTGTAGCACCAGACTGATCGGGAGGAAAACTACAAAGTCTGAAGCTTTGGAGCTAGTTAGAGATGCTCTTTCTCAACGTCCCGTGGTATTACGCCGAAGACGTTGGTGTCAAAAGCACCTTCTTTTTTTGCAGACTTAGTTGTTTTGGTGATCTAAGGTGGGGAAATTCGTTCGTGATGCTTGCCCGTTCAAGGCTGTAACGTTTACTCAAGTTTATTTTTCCTTTATAGCTGTTAGGTACTCCCAGTATGGATCTTAAAAAGGATCGGTTATTCCTGGTTGAATGCTTAGAGTTAAGAGGGTAATATAGAGTCGTCAGTCACCGGAGTTCCCAGCCTTGCGACGAACAACTCCGCTCGTGACGTCTACCAGTGAAAAACTGACTTGGTTTAATAGTGGCCGGCTTTATATAGTCTTTTATTTGACGATTCGTTGCCGGAAATGGTAGTAAAAATGTATTCGTTGGCAAGGTAGTCTAAATTTAGGTATCCCTTTTGAAGAACCGATAATATTGATGGTCAGGAAAGGAACGTAAATACTTATAATGGCCCTGAAAAGGACTAGTAGTGATACTCTAGCCATTCCTTATTATTATTATATATGACTGCTAAGTTCTGCTGGCTATGCAGGTAGCTTGACTCTTACCCTCGAAGTCTCTATGTACGGAGACCGTACTGAAGGGAGGTACGCTGCTGACGAAATAATATCTCGTCTTTGGATCGTTCCCCGGATAACCAACCGCTCAACGTTTTCAGTCGGGAAAGTAAGCGTGGAGATTACCTTTTCTGTGGGGATGCCGTTGGGGCGACCACTGAGAAGGAAGTCGTTGTGGCTGCCCGTACTCCTCAGAGCTGTCTTCCCTCGCTTGCATTTGTAGTAAAAAATTTTGACGGCACCAGGCTGAATGGTTGAACAACCACGAAACTCTAAAATGTTGGAGTGGATTGTGCTCTGGCTAGACACGTCTCCTGGTATTCCACCGAAGACGTCATCGTATAGACAATTTTTTTATTGGTGGCACTCGTCATTCCTGGTGGTTCAGGGTGGAATTAAACGTAGGTCGCTTATCCATTGGAGAACAGTGTCGTCGGTAGCCGGGTCTAACAACTGTATTATTGAAGTACTGCCAATAAACGACTATGGAAATATCTGAGAGGCTTTGGCGTATTATAGCCATACTTATTTTATTCTATTGCAGGTACCTTTCTTTTTATGTATACGCCAGCTAGTGGATCCTACGGAATTAACATAAAAAACCAGCTCATTTTTGCAAAACTTTGAGCTTATTTCTTGCTATTGCTATTAATTTTTTAAAGATAAAATCTATACTAAAACCATCTAGGAAGTTTCAATAATCAGTGTGCGAAATTTCAGCCAGATCGGTTGAGTAGTTTTCGCGGTTAGCGATTACAACGGTTTTAGCGACTTTGCTTTACATATTAGTAAGATGGTTTTAAAAAAATGTTGAAACAGCTTGAGTCACTTTATGTAAATTCGAATTTATGAAGTCATTATTTGTATAACCCCTATCGCTAAAGTCCGTAGTTCCAGGGTTAATTAGACTAGAAAAATTACGCACCCTACTGAGTAATAGAACAAAACTACAAACTTTTGCCTAAAAGATGGAAAAATATTGAAAAAAAAAGAATAAAACTATTTAACTAATAATTTGTACAAAAATTCTTTCAAACATTAATACGACCCATAGTATACAAGCGAAAAGTTGATACATCTAAATCATAGTTTCTTTTTCAAGAAAATTTCTGAAGAAATAAATAAGAATGAGAAAAGTATCCTCCCCGGGTGTGAATCGAACACACAACCTCCTGTTTACTAGACAGTTGCTCTACCAAGTGAGCTACCAAGGAGCTGTACCGTAAGTTTCGTAACCAGTAAGTTTAGGTAATACATAACTACTATATCGAGCTTAGGTGAAAGACAGCTCTGAAAATTAAGAATGAGAAACTCATCTAAATAAAACTAATATTTACAAGTTAATAAATATTTCATATTTACAAATTTCAATTCAATTACTTCAAATACAATATAAACTTTCGTATTTAAACACAAAAACAAACAGATTTTGCCAAATACATTTTCATCTGCAAAGTATGAATGGTCTAAAATCATAGCATCTCCTTTTCAATATTTTGTACCTTTGAAAATAATTTTATTGCATTAACATCTTTTATTTTATAATCAGACTGTAATTTAGCATTTCTATCATTAAATGAAGCATCTAAATCTAACATTTTTAATATCTTAGTAGATAATGTGACAGAAATATCCTTTTTTTTAAAATAAAACATTCGATTTTTTTTTAGCATCTTCGACTTCACGGTTAAATGAGTTACTTAATTCAGATACTATATACGTATTGTCGATGCTAGAATAAAATATTTACACTCTTATTTGAGGTAAAATAAAACTAACTTCATAATAAATTCATCCAGTATGTCGTCTCATTTTATTGGTAAATTTAGTGACTCGGTATGGAAAACATCAACATTATCGGGATTCTTTGTTCTTTGACTTCGTTAATTTTTTTGTCTTCTATTGCAAATAAACTTCAGCATAAGGATATACATCCATCTCTTCTGTAGGTTCTAATTCAGGTACATTACTAGTTTTACTGCGTACTTTCGTCCAGTGAATAGTAAATGGTGATACAATATTATATTCATGTCCACAGGAAATAATAGGACACTAAATTGTAATTTTTTGTCTAGTATGGGTTTTTAAATGCTTGATCAAGTTAAACAATTCATAAAACTCATGATTACAATCTAGCACTTAACAAACAAACTTGCGTTGTTCATTGTGGCAGCTTTAAAAGGTGTTTTTTTTTTACTCATGTACCTAAGGTGGATTCCTCAGTACTTGCTCACTTATGCAGACGAAATGTCCCAATAGTCGGTCACTTTTTTTCTTTTATGGGCCTTCGTTATATTTTCAATTGGGTTTACACATTAACTTGTATTGAAAGAGTAATTGCTTAGTGTCTGAATAGCTACCCGATGTATATATGTTTTGAAAATTTATAGTGAAAAAATCAGCCAGATTACCGACTATTGGGACATGACCGAGCACTGGGACATCGACCTTATGTATTTCATTCAAATGGTATGATAGATTATCTCTACTACTAAAAACTGATGTACAATGATTATAACCACAATGTCATGTTCTGATAATATTTCTATGATTTAGTCTTGTATGATTAATATAATTTTTATAATCCTTGTTTAATTTTACCTAAAATTTAACTAATGAAAAATAATTACTGGCAAATAACATTGTAGCAAAAAATTTATTTACTATATATTTTACCGTTATTATGAAATGTCAAAGTTATAATTGAACTTGAAATATGTGGCCAATTATACAGCGTTCACGTACACTCATTTACTGATAAATGAATGAGCACAATTACTTGAAAACTCACATCTCTAAAATACAATAGTTTTAAAGAGTAAGAAATATTTTTAATAATTTATAAAAAAAATTATGATAATATAAAATTCGCTAAATGATTTTTCTTCAAAAAATTATAGACTAAAAAAGCAGTATGATTAATTACAAGATTAATATAATTAATTGATTGGTTTCAAGTATGAAATATTCTATAGAAGTTAAATTCACAAATTTTTTTCTAGTAATTATGTCAATTATAATTTTCTTAAACTTTGTCATATAATATGTGTTTAAAATATTCTGTAAATCAAAGAAAACTCGAGGAATTTATGATTTTAGTTATTGCAACTATATAAAAATATTGATTATTAAATAATTTAAATTCTGTATAGCATGGTTGTGCATGAAAAAATATGATTTTGTGCATAAATCTAATTTTGTATTTTTGTATCGGACCTTACTAAGGCTATGTCAGATAACAAAAATTTGAAGCGTGTATGTACACGTGTAGTAAAATATATATGTGCGTTTAATTTAATTTTTTCATTCCAATTATTATCGTTCATTAAAAATTAACAGAAAACTGTCAAAATTATGCAAAATATAGAAATATATAAAATAGGTTTTAATATTTACATTCGTAAATGCATTATTAACGTTTGGATTGAATATACAATTATAAAAGTAATAGCCTATAATGACGATATCAATAAAATCATATCATACAATTGGAAAGAAATTCACTTTTTTTGAGTTAATGGTATGTAGGATAAACTGAACATCTATGCCAACATACATTTGATACGTATGAAAATAAAACTGAAGGCGCTTAAGACTTCATTCTAAGAAAGG